>NC_077227.1:757221835-757391835 GCF_027887165.1 Monodelphis domestica | reverse complement strand
AACATTACTCTCAAAAGGAATTTAAACTTTGCAATTTAGAATAATAATAATTCTACATTCCCCCCTGAAGAGGGTGTTGAAAAACCCAGGGATCACTTAGGGATGCATGGCTGAGGTATATGAATCAATTGGCAAGAGAAATCAAAAACATAAACAAAAAATCCAAGTAAAAAAAGATAATTTCTAGATGAAATATAGACTATCAAAGTCTTATGTGTAAAAATTCCAAGTATAGGAAAAATAAATCTATAACAGGTCCTTGAATCAGGGCCCAATTAAAATGATTTAAGCAATGATGCATTTACCCAGTCAGTAGCCAAGACTACAGAAAGTTTGCCACACTATGAAAGACAGAAAAGGGACTAGATTATAGGAGCCAGGTAGGAGCCAAATTTGAGATACTTGGTAGAATATGGAACAAGGAAGACCTGCCTTTAACACATGTTAAATAGCCGCCACCTTGAACCCCAAACACGTTCAAGTCCTCTTATCATGGCTCAAAATTACATCAACCCCACCAGGATTGGTTGGTCTTTTTGACCTTGTGCTCGATTGGCACTATGCAGTTTAGTGTTGTGTTTCTTTGGCACTGTGCAATGGCTCTTTTTGTATTCTGAATCAGACAAAATCATTAAGCAAAGTTCCATAATTTTTTTAAACAATCAGCATCATTTTTATAGTCTAAAGCTTTTGGGGTTTGCATTGACATTATTGCAAATGTATTTTAAACTTACATTACTGCAAAATCAAAAAGTTAAAGAAAATCTTAATACTGGTGATGTGCTTCAAATATAAAAAGGAGAGAAAAAATAAAACTGAAATAGTATTTTGCACATGCAAGAAAAATGTAATAATAAAAGAGTTTTAAAAATAAAAAATATATAGCTTATAATCACTGACACACTGTGTCAGTTAAGGAAATAAAGAATACAAGGTTTCTCACCAAAAATGAGATCCATTTCCTCTTCATACCTGGCCATGATCCACTGTGAGTGCAAGCAATTGATTTTCACAAAGTAGCAGTTTTTTATAAAGAACAACAGAACAGCATGTAATACTCAAAAAGTATCAAAATCCCCAGAGTTATAATAGCCCATTTAATGACAATAGCAAACAAACCCACTAACATATTTTACATGAGTCTGTTGTATGACATTTAAAGAAAATGGATACTTGTCACAAGTTTTCAGGTGTAGCAATGTTTCAACCTTGGCTGAGATATCTTTTTTTTTTTTTAATTTCTATTACTGCCATCATTACAAAAATGTGGCAGAGGTGTCTAGAAAAAAACAAAGTCTATACTGTTGCTTTTGGGTCTAAAAATGTCACCCAGAATCTAGAGATCATTCTGGTGAAAGGGTAAAGTGAGCTGAGGAGTTACAAATGAGAGATACTCCTCTTTTGGGAGTCATCCAGGGGTCCCATGCCCTGGGATCAACTTCCCAGCTCCTTTGGCATGAGACTGTTATGTCCCATCGGGATGTGGGGATTATAATTGTACTTCACTTCAGCTACTAAAATGGGCCTTGCCTCCTGTTAAGGGCAGGCAAAATGATCAGAGTTGTTGAAAAAAATCTAAAATTAACGTCTGAAGAACCCTTAAAATCAATTTGAGAATTTAGCTCCTTAAATTTTCCAAAGGTTGTTATACAATTGTAACCAGTTTTTGATGAAGTCCATCCATCCTCTATGTGACAAAGCTTACAAAGTTACAAAGCCAAAATGGAAAAAAAAAAAACCCTGCTTTTTATATGGGCTTATTCAATATTTGTTCAATATAGTTATAGGGGAAAAGCAACAGAATATAAGAGTAGTTAAAACCCAGTAAATTAAAATGATTCAGCATAACAGAATAGTATTGAATACATTAATATATGAACTTAAAGCCAACAAAATTAAATCGTAAAACAATAAGCAAAATATGAGATTTTTATAAAACATTGGAGTCTGAAATGCCTTAAAAAGATAACCTCCAGGGGGAACCTGGGTGGCTCAGTGGACTGAGAGCCAGGCCTAGAGATGGGAGATTTTATTGGACTTGTGTCCAATTGACACTTTTTCTGTGAGAGTTTGCTTGTGCCTGTTTTTACATGGTTATCTCCTGAATTTGTTTCTTTGTCTTCCCTGACACTGTAGTACTTTTTATGGTTAGGTTCTTTTTTTTCTTTTTCTTTTCCTTTTTCTTTCTTTCTTTCTTTTTCTTTTTCTTTTTCTTTTTTTTTTTTTGCTATTTGCTCATTTGTCCAGCCTATTTTTTTTACTTGAACTTTGGGTCTCTGCTAACATGGTGAAGAGGCATGTCCCAAGCTTCAGATTGTTCATTCAGATCTTATTGTAGTTAGCCTGCTTGATGTTTTCAACATTGCATCTTCTGTATCCATACTTTTGCATGATCTGTCTCCTATACTTGGAATGCATGGATAGGGGCTCTTACCTCCATTTTACAGTTGAATAAGTTGAGGCAGAGATGAAGTGACTTGCCCAGGGTTGCGGCTAGCCAGTGTTTGAGGTTGGATTTGAACTCAAGTCTTCTGACCTCTAGATCCAGCACTCTTCATGCATTGTGCCTCTAGCTATTTGGTCTACGATTAAATATACCATCTTTACCTTTGTCCAGGTCACTGCTAAACATGTTTAATGACCCCAGACCATCACAGATCCCAGGGTCTCCTCACGGGAGACATCCAGCCAAGTTCAGACTGAATCCTGAGCCTGTTCTGAGGGATTATCCCGGCAATCTAGAATCCACCTCAGCAGTGCTGCTGCCTCCGCCTCACTCACACCTCTCCGTCTTTTCCACAAGGATAGCATGAGACCTTTGCTGAAAAGACAGCTTTGCCGAAGTCTCCCTCCGCTATCTGGGTGACGCTCCTTTGACCTTTCCTTGTACCAGCCCCATCCCCAAAGAAGTAGCTCCAGGGCCCTTCCCAGGCTGGAGGAGGGCAGCGTGGTTCCACGTACCTCCTGCTTCCTTCTCCTTCTCTTTCGTGGAACGTCCTAGAATTTCCTGGAGGATCACAGCCACGCTCCCCGACTTTGGGTTTGCTGAACGTTCTCCTCCCTTTGTCCTTGCCCTTCTCCCATATTTCCTGCAGCTCTCCGGATATTCTTGGCAGGGGCTCCGTGGTTACATCTGCTCATTTCAGGACCCCTGTCTGTCTGAGGCCTGGCCACGTCCTCCCTTCTCTCCTTACTTCTGCTGGGGATCCCGTCCCCCAGTTTTTGTAGCCCCGAGCTGAGCTGCCCTCTCCTTGTCGTGCGCCTCCCAGGCTCCCACCTGCCCTTGCCACAGTCCCCTCCCTTCAGGGGTCTTCTTTTCTCCAAGACAGCTTTGCCAAAGCCCCCGCCAGTTGCGAGTCCCCTCCCCAGCCTTAGCTTCTCCTTGCCGTGGCCTCCCTGACCTGGTTTTGTAAGATGGGGTCCTGCCCTTGGGCCCTGGGGCTGCTGCTGGGCCAGTTCCTCCCCTCTCTGGGCCTTTGCTGGTTCTTGAGGTCTCTCCGCCCTCCTGGGACCTTCCCTTTGTTGCCGAGGCTGATGGCCCTCCCTCCGGCTTGGAGCCATTTAGTCGGTCAGGCCGGCCTAGTGGAGGGCCATCGGGGAGGGCTGGCCCTGCCCCAAAGGGCCTCCCCAGACCCCTCAGCAGGGAGAGAGAAGGTTCTGGGCTCCCTGTGGCCCTCGTCCCTGGTCACAGACCCAAGCAAGCAGGGAGAGCAGCTCGGCTTTCCCGGAGCCAGCCTGGGCTGCCCCTCTTCAGGGGAAAAAGCTCCCCTGGACTTCCTCTTGGGTTCGGAGGAGAGGTGAGAGCTTGGAGGCGCCCCTGGGCCTGGCCCTTTGGGATGGCGGCCCCCATTGGCTCAGGCCCCCGGCGGTGCTGGAGGTCTCGATTCTGTACGCAGGGCTCTGCGCCTACCCAGCCGGCACGATGAACACCCCAAGGAAGGCGGGGGGTAACTTGGAAAGAGCCCAGGAGGAGCCTCCGAGGCCCACAGGGAGGGGAGGGCGGATTTGCCCGAGGGCTCCCAGGTCTGAGCCAGGGTCCTAACGGCCCCCCGAGGTGCTCATTCTCCCCGAAGCTGCTTTACTGCCTGGAGCCTCTGCCAAGCTCTCCTGGGCCCCCCTCTGTCCTCTGGAGCTGCACCTCCCCTCCAGCACCCCCACATCATCCGGGGCTTTTGAAGGCGTCCTGGCTGCGTCCTGCGGCCTTTGATTTGGGGCACCCCGGAGCCCCATCCTCAGAGGAGGGCTGCCTGTGCCCGCTCCTTTGGCCTCAGAGGCCGGCCTGCCCTCCTTCCTCTCTGAACCCCGAGCCTGGAGGCTCCAGAGGGGGTCGCCCCCTTTTCCCTGCATGGAGCCAGGCGCAGGGGCTGTGGCACCCTGTAGCCAGGCTTAGGGGAGCCGCCCAGCCCGAGACTTCGGATGTCCATTTCCACTGTGGCCAGGGTGGGGAGCCCAAGAGCCATCGCTGGCCTTCAGAAGCAGCCAGCAGGGACCAAAAACGCTGTCCCCGCCCGCCAGTGCTGACCCTTGGCGGGGGCTCTCAGATCTCCTTCTACCCATACACAGAGGCCGGCCCAGGAAGTGACTCATCCAGGGTCGCCCGGCTAGCCTGACCGCCCAGGCTGCTCCCACCAGGGTCGCCCAGGGGAGGTTCCCTTATCCTGCTTCACTCACATCTCCTCCCCTCCTGGGCCTCTGCGGGGGCTCAGGCTCCTCTTTGAAGCGGGGGTGGCTCCACTGATCCCGAGCCCCGGAGAGAGTGGCACCAACCTGGGCCCGCACACTGACCTCCCCCCTTCCCCTTGTCCAGGTCCAAGAAGCCCAGACAGCCTCGAGCCCCGCTCCGGGAGGCTGGACCCAAGGCAGCCCCGCCGGGCTCAGGCCAGGAGAGCAGGCCCAAGCGGACCATCTTCGACGAGGAGGCCGAAGAGGACACCGAGCTCTTTGGTCCCCAACTGTCGGGCCCCGGCAGAGACGGTACATGGCAGCCCCCCAACATTCTGGGGTCTGGGGGGGCTATAAAGGGGGCCTAGAGGCACGGAGACCCGAGTTCAGATCCTGCCTCAGACACTTGCTGGCTGCACGACCCCAGGCATGTCACTTGCATTCTGCCTGCCTCGGTTTCCTCCCCTGTAAAATGGGGACAGCACTGTTAGTGCCTCCCTCCCAGGGTTGGGGATGAAACGAGAGAATCTGGGCCAAGTCATGCCTTGCAATGAATGCCAGCCATCGAGGTTGGAGCCCGGAGCCAACCCTGGACTGGCTCCAAGTCATTCCCCGGCTTTGCTTCTCTCTCGGAGCCCCACAGCGGGATGAGCTTGGTGCCTGGCACACAGCAGGCGCCTAATAAGTGTTGATGGATTGACCCTCCAGGCCTCCGGTTGTTCGCTGACCCTGACCTCGGGGGAAAGGTCTCCCTGGGAGATTCCTTGCTTTTGCCCACGGCCTGTGAGCGCCCCCAAGAGCCCGTGCCAGGCCCAGCCCGCAGGGACGTTGGCGACGACCTCTTTGGGTATGTGCTTGGGGGGACCCCATTTCATAGGCCCCGGATGCCCACTCATGGCCATTTGGGGCTGCCACCTTGGGGGCTGTGGGAAGGGAGCGTGCCAGGCCTCCAGACCAGGCAGCAGCCGCGCCAGTCCCGGGGCCGCCCTGCAGCTCTCTCTCCTTTGCTCCACAGAGTAGAAGAGGACCTGGAGAAGATCTTGAGCCTTGGGGCCCAGCCCAGGGCCAAGCCCCGCGTGCCCGCCAAGCCCACCATCCCCAAGAAGCCTGTGATCCTGCCCCGGGGGCCGGGCACCCCACAGCAAGCAGAAGCACCCCACCAGGCCCAGAGGCAGGTGCAGGTTCAAGATCTGGATGAGCTGGACATCCTGAAGTACATCCAGGACCAAAGCTCAGCCCACACCACTGCCCCCAGCCTCTTCTGAAGGGCCTGCCCCCTGGCTGGTGCCCGCTACCCCCTGTGACAGACAAAAGAGTGATTGCCATAAACTGTGACAGTGAAAATATGGGTTCAAGACTTTGAATTGCCAAAAGCATAAAGATAATTTTTAGTGTCTTGATTTAAATCAAAAATAAGTGGTCGCCATGGGAAAAATCCCCAAATATGAAATACCCAAGTCAGCTGGGTTTTTGGAGATTTTAATTAATACAAATGAAGGAATTAAAGAAAGGGAGAAAGAGAGTAAGAGGAAATAATAGGAAGGCTAGGGCCTGATGGCCTAGGCCTTTCTTTTAAGAGAGAAAATTAAGTCAGTCTTTAATCACTCACCACAAGATTGTCCCAAGCAAAACTCTAGTGTTCAGAGAGACCCTCCAGTTCAGCTCCTGAGCTCAACTGATCCGAACACTCATGAACTGGTTGAGACAGCTCCTTTTAAAGAGAATTTTCTCCTATGTCACCTCCCCTAAGTTTTCACATCTACCAATCACAGTAAATGCTTTTTCAAAGGATTGACCATTCTTGATTCACATCTTGTTATCACCTTCTCTGGGTCGACTAAAACTTCTGAGTAATTCACATCTCTTTGCTAAGCTCGCCCTTTTAGTGATTAATTTAACCTTCATGGGTACTTAGCACCCTTTTGTATTAGATCTAAAAATAGATCTGGCTTAAGGGCTTTTGCCTCACTATAAGTATGAGTTAAGTACTTTTTCATTGTTCAGTAAGGAGTTTACAACTTTATCTTCCCCTAAGGCACTGTCTTAAGTATGGGTGGAGTAATTTTAAAGTTCCCAATACATTCCTGATCAAGTACCTCCATTGTTTATAATGGGGAATAACTTAATCAAATCTTCTAAGGTTAGAGTCTGAGAAATGTTAAGATTCACAATCCCCCCTGATGATCATTGGGAGACTAGTCAACCCATTGATCATTTAACATCATCATCTTGTAGTCCTAAACGCACTTCTAACTACAGATGTATACAATATTCAATTTTCTAAGAAGAAATTACAATAGTTATGGAGGAATAGAAAAGAGAGAAAGCAAAATCAACGTTTTTCTAGGCTCATTGACAAAAAGCCAGTTAGGGGCAGTCCCCCTTTGGCATAAATGTGTACATTTACAATAAATGTTCAATCAAACTTCAGTTCAGTCAACCACACCCAAAGTTCATTCTGGATCTTCTTGATGTAGTATAGGTTTTCTGACATCTTTCTGCAACATTTCATTCTCTGGATTTAGGAGTTAGCAAGCTTCTTCCTTCATGATCTTTCTCGAACAAAAAAATTCAAAATCTTGGATTTTTATTAAAATAACCCCCCCCTCTGAAGTGGGTATTTAAAAAAACATCCAATTCAGCTCAGGATGCAATGGTGAGTTATGGGGGTATATGAGTCAACTATCAAAGGAAGAGAAAAACATCCAAAAACATAAGGGAAAAAAATTCAAAATAGGCCCTTGTATAGGTCAAATTTGAAGTAGTTTCTATCCCACAAGTCTGTAGGACAGAATGCAGTAATATTTCACCCATTTGCTGCCAAGACTACAGGAAGTTGTCATATTATAAGAAGGAAAGGAACTAGAATTCTTATTTTGATAGGGAAGAGTCATTCCCTGGTCTGACTTTTTTCATTCTCAGGGATAGAGGGAGCCAACATGATAGTCAAATTTGGATACTTGTATGAGTACTTCACAAAGAGTGTAGATACAAAGAAGTCCTACGACTTAATGTATGTCAAGCATCGCAACCTCAAACCTACATTAGTATTTCCTGTGTGCTCTTTTGGCACTTTTCAGGTTAAATCTGTGCTCCTTGTTTTTTATCCCATTTTCTAGAATCAGACACAAACATTAATCACAGTCCCATAACATTTTATCAATAAATGGCAGATTTCCACAGTTTAAAGCTTTAGGGTATGCATTAATATTATAGCAAGTATATATATATATGTATGTATGAAATTTATATTACTGCAGGAAAATAATATTAATTGTATGTACCTTTAGTACAAGAAATGAAAAAAAATCAAATATTCTAATCAAAATAAAAGAAAGGCAATAATAAAAATAAGGGGGGAAAATCAGTAATTCAATGTGTCCTCAAAAAAACAGTATCCACTTGTCTATGGATTATTGTCTCCAATGCATATGATAGGGTACAGTCAATCGGTCTCAACAAAAGATGCTCTCTTTACATGTGAGTAATGAATCCAAGAGTCCTTTTCTCCAACCTTTATAGATGTTGGAGTAGTTAGCAATATTTGGAATGGTCCTTCCCACAAAGGTTGAGTTGCTCCAGTTTGCTTGAAATTCTTAATATACACTTTGTCTCCTGGGTTCAGGTCATGCAGAGAAAAGTCTAATGGTCCAGCTTGTACTGCAGCTCTGGATTCATGAAGTTCATGTAGTTTGTGCTATAATTCCTGTATATAGGAAGCAATAGTAATATCTCCCCCTAATAGTGATGTATATGCAGGGGGAAAAGGTTTAGCCTGTATAGGCGGATGTCCAAAAAGCATCTCAAATGGTGAGACATGTAGGTCTCCTCTAGGCCTGCTTCTGAGATAAAAAAGGGCCAGAGGGAGAATTTCAGGCCATTTTAAATGCATCTCAGTGCATAATTTACCAATCATAGTTTTAAGTTCTCTGTTCATCCTTTTCTACAAGTTGGAGGGGAGACAAAACTGAAAAAGGTTAATTAATATCAACAAAATCAATAGAGTCTAAGAAGAACCACCTTCATTGTATTTGGGACATTCCTAGGGCACCCCCCTTAGGGGCATTAGCATCTCAAGTATTTTTTTGGATGAGCACCATTTTTTCTATATTGTTGTTGGGTATTATCATTTTCTTCATTTGGAATACTATCATTATTTTCCCAATTTCTATTTCTATAATTTTTATTTCTAAAATTTTTATTTTTATAGTCATAGTTATTTCTATAATTTCTAAAATTGTGGTTTCCATGATCATTATCATAGTAATTTCTATAGTTATTATTTCTAAAGCTGTGGTTTCCATTATCATTATTATAGTTATTTCTTTAATTATCATTTCTGTAGTTGTTATTAAACTGTGTATTCCTTCCAATAATCTTGAGAAAAGTTCTACACTCTATCATTTTGTGGCCCTTCTTCTCACAGAAGTGGCAGGTTACTGATTTATCTGTGAATTCCTGCAAAGGGGCTATGGTCTCTCCCTTCTTTTTCAATTGTCTCTTTAACATTTCAATTTCTTTCTTTAAGTCTTCCACTAACATATTGTTTTCCTCAGATCTTTTAAACATGGTTTGCTACTCTCCTCAATTCTTCAAGGTCCATAGAGTCTCAATTAGGACAGCTAGTTTTAAAGTAGTCTTTTACCACTGAACTACAATTCTCAACAAATTGCCTACATATTTGCCTAATACCCCTTTCTCTGGATAAATCGAGGTCCATATATGTATTTCCTACATCAATAAGTCTGTTCATAAACTGGGAGGGGGTCTCATCAATTTCTTACCAGGTTCTTTCAAATTTTGACCATTTTTCAGGTCTATCAGAGCATGCTCATGGTTGTCAATAACGCTTCTCAGGCCTGGTTTAGTTTTGTATAATCTGGTTCAACATTGGGCTTCCAATGTGGATCTTCAGTTGGCCAATAATGTCCTCTCCTACCTTGCTTCTGATTTAGCCAGAGAGATGACATTATTTTTCTCTCTCTTGGTCAGAAATTTTTCTAATAAATTTTCAACATCCATCCAAGTGGGGTCAAAAGTTCTGAATATGTTCTCCAATCTTTTTTATAATTAATATTGGTTCTTCCTCAAATGATAGAAGATCTTCCTTGAATTTATTTAAATCTTCAGGGTATGGTGTCTTACAGTTATTAAGTTCCCATCTTTATTAAAAGTGGGTACTTCCCTTAAAAGGAATAACTGAACTGAATTATTTGGTATTTGTGTTTCTGTTTCTAGGCTTCTTGATCCATTCTCAATGGGGTAGGTATGAGAAAGGGAAGGGTTGGGCACACTGAGGAGGAGAGTTTGTTGTTGTTGCATAGTGCCAGAAGGATCAGAGGTAGGAAGGGTATGGGAATTGAATTGGGCAGGGTGGGAAGGAGGGGCAAAGGAAGAAGGGTCATTAGCTGGGGGAAAGGATGCAGAGGGGTTAGGGTTGGAGGAATGAATAGAGTGTGAACTTAGGGTGAAGGCATTAGGGTGGTCAGTATGGGTGGGGTGTGAACTTAGGGTGGAGGTGGTGGGGTAGGAGGCATGGGCAGGTTGTGAAATTAGAGTGGAGGGTGTGGGGTAGGAGGCATGGGTAGGGAGGGAACTGGGGCTGAGCAGGTTGGGCAGGGGACATGGGCAGGGAGAGGGATGGGATAGTTAGGAGTAGGGTTCTGGGGCTGAGGGGGCAGGGGGAGTAGTGGGTTGGTCAGAAGGGTTAGTGTCTGTATGGGTGGGGGAGGAATGGTGTGGGAGGGGGCACGTTTGTGAACTAGGAGCCATATTGTTTAGAGCAAGGTGGGGCAGAGATTCTGATAATGTTCTTAACTCTCTTTTCATGCTTCTCATAAAAGCTACAACCTCCCCCTGACTTTCTTCTATGAGCTCAAGCCAAGTATTTAGTTCTGCATTTTGTTGAATAGTAGAAGGAGCAATCAGTTGGTTTGACTGAGAAGTGGGTTTTTTAAGGAGATACAATATTACAGCTATAACAATCAAAATCCCAAGGGGGAGTAGCGTTTCGATTATACTTTGCCATAAGCTCCATGGAATGAGCCATTTCAGAGAGACAGGGAATACTATATAAGTTTGGTCATGGATCTAATAAATCATTTGTTAAGTAAGTTGTGACCTGGCTGTAGCCACATATTTATAAAGTAACCACATGGGGAGCAGGACAAGGCCAAAGCTTTCTCCAGGTTTCCCTTAATCCTAATCTAGACAGTTGTTCCCTAAAGGAAAGGAGATTTAGAAACAGCTCTCCTAGCCAGGACCTTAGGGCCCTGTTGCTAAGATTTAAAACAGCTGTGTTCTATTTAATATAAGGAGAAATCAAAATGTTTTTTACTCACCCACTCTTGCAGCTCTGATCTTGAAGCCAAGTTAGCACATTTTAAAAGACTGACTGATAGAGCAAGTAATAAAGAGAGAAAGGAAAGAGATTTCACAGAAATTTGAGGGTTTTCATCACAAACCGATGTGGTCAGCCAAAATTGTAAACGCCAAAACTGTAAGTATAATTTTAGTGTTTTGACTTAATATCTAAATAAGTGGTCGCCATGGGAAATTCCCAAATATGAAAATACCCAAGTTAGCTGGGATTTATGGAGATTTTAATTAATAAAGAAAGAAGGAATTAAGGGAAAGAGAGAGAGAGAGAATTAATTTAAAGTGCTCTGGCTCAGGCTGAGCCAAGAAGTAGTTAAAGGCCTAGGCCAAAGGGGCCTCCCTGAGCCTAAGGGAGAGTGAGTCAGTCTTTATCACTCACCACAAGACCATCTCCAAGCTGAGTTCTTCCACTCCGAACTGAAAATCCATTCCAAACTGAATTGCCTCAACTGACTTTTTACCCCTTCCTTTTAAAGAAATTTTCTCTTATGTCACCTCCCCTAAATTTTCACATCTACCAATCACAGTAGATGCTTTTATCTAGAACTACCCATTCTTAGTTCTTGTCTTCTTTGGTTCTCACCTTCTCTGGTTAGATTATATCTTGTGAGTACTTCACACCTCTATGTTAAGCTTGCCTTGACCTTTTTGGGTACTAATTTAACTTTTACAGGTACTTAACACCTTTTTGTATTAGATCTAAAAATAGACCTAGCTTAAGGTTTTAGCTTCACTATAAGGTATGAGTTGGGGATTTTCATTGTTCAATCAGGAGTTTACAACTTTATCTTCCCCTAAGGCACTGTCTGAGTAGGGTGGAGTAACTTTAAAAGTTCCCAATACATTCCTGATTAAGTATCTCCATTGTTACAATAAGGGAATATCTAGACCAAATCTTCTAAAGTATAGCTTGAGTAGTTTTTAAGATTCACAGGAGCGCTCCTGGGAACCCACGCCAACTCCCCAGTGGCAGCACCACCTCCACAATGGCCCCGAGCCGTTCCCATCCGGCTTTTTCCCGGGCATGCCGGCAGAGAGGCGATGGGCAATGCCAACAGCCCGGTCATATCAGGGACAGGCTGGGCTGGCACTTGGCTGAGCCGGCCCTTCAAGGCTCCTCGGGCTGCCAGAGGGCCTTCACGGCTGGGATTGTCCCAAGCCCACGGCCAGAGATGGGAGGCCATTTGGGTCTGGGCTGGGGTGTTTTCAGATCCTGGGTTCAAATTCAGCCTGACCTATAGTCAGATGACTCATGCCAACTATCCCCTGCCCGGGGGGGGGGGGGGGGCGGTGTTGGACTCTTCAGGAGGTTCACCTCCACATGCCTCTCCCCCCTCCCCCGGGTAGCTTGTGGGATGCCGGGCTGGTCCCTCTCCAAGCCTCAGGGGCCTCCTGTAAAATGGGAGACCAGACCCAGCGGAGGGGATCCTGCTCCTCCCCCCCTGGGGACAGAGCCACTCCCTTGGGATGATTCCACTGGGGGGAGGGGCAGGAGGGAGCAGAGGTAGCCCCCCTCCCCCAGCCCTCGTCCTGCTCCTGGCACCCAGCGTGGCCTCTTGCTCCAGACTCCCTTTTCCACCTCAGGCCACAGTGGGAAAGTCCCCCATCTGGACAGCTGACTCATCACACCCATGCCCCAGAGCCCCTAGAGCACCCCCCCTGGTCTCCGCTGGCCCATCTGTTCAAGGGGGCTGATGGAAGGTTTCCCAGGCTGCAAGCTGCCCGGGGCCAGAAGCGGCTCCTGAGGAGGCCGGAGGGACCCAGGGCTGCCGAGCTCTGTATTCCGGGGAGGGAAGACAGCCTGGGGGCCCGGAGAGGCAGGAGGCCCCATAGGGAGTGGCCTGAGGGAGCTGGGAGCTTCGGGGTACCTGAAGCTCTCCGGGCACCAGCAGGGGCCAGGGAGAGCTCTTTCACTTCTTTGCCTCCTTTTTAAGGACTGAAGAAGCCCTGAGACCCAGAGGAAGCCTGTGGTGCAGCTCCCCACTTCGGGGCAGGGACCATTAGGAAGAGGGTGCCCTGTACCCCGGGGATATTTGCTGGCTTCCCAGACCCTCTGGGAGCCGAGAAATGCCACTCTGCCCTGCCCAGGCCCAGTATGCCTGGACTCGAACTCTCGTCTTGTGCCAGCACTGACTGGCACTGACCGCTGTCGTGCCCTCCCTCAAAGGGGCCTGGGGTGGCACCCAGCCCCCCACCCCATGGAGGGGAGCCCCTGTAGGCACAGCCCATCTACCAGCAGGGCCCTCTTCCCAGTCAGATGGTCCCAGGCCAGGGGGGGCTCCCCCTCGGCGTTCTTGGGAAAAGAGGGTCCAAGGCTAAGAAAGGAGGCTGCTCAGGGTCCTGGGGAGAGGCCCAGCTGGGAGCAGGATACCTGGGTTCATGGTTCTCTGAGCAGCCTAGAACAAGGCGCCTCCGTGTCCTCCTCTGTAAGAAGGTCTGGAGACCCCTCCTGCCTTTCTAGTGCCTGCTCGATGGCCAGGGCCTACAGGGTGTCGGGCACACTCCTCCATCATCCAGGTTTTCTCCCCCAACAGAATAGAGCTCTTTGCAGATGGGGTCTGGGTCCTGGAAGACCTTGGCACGGTGCTTGGCACCTAGGTGCCCCATTTGGCTCCTCCGCACTCCTCAGGGCAGATCTCCAGGGCCACCCCCAGAGACCTTCCTCCCTAGGTGTGTGTCATCAGCCTTGGCTGGTGAGCTCGGTCCCTGCCCCTGGGAGGGTCCTGGGTTCTCGGGCATCTTTTGGCTTTGACTGGAAAGTTCTAGAATCTAAACAGCCGCAGCGCCCTCTGCCCCCCCACCACAGCCTGGTCAAAGAAGGCTCGCTGGAGAGACTGAGGATGAGGAGCAGGGACTGGCCAAGGAAGAGGCTCTCTCTGGCCACGGGCTCCGCTGGGCATCTGGGGCCTGGCAGGGCAGTTGAGCCAACAGGGCCTCTTCCTCACTTATCTCAAGTCAGAGGGCATTTTTCAGGGCACTGCCCAGCCCGGGACCACCTTCTACGGGTTGGGAACGTGGCTGGGCATCACACAGAAGGGGCTCTGATGCCATGGACGATATCTACCACCAACAGGGCGCTCGGGGCTCGGCTGGCATAGAGGGGGCCAGCTGTGCCCGCTCCCCACTCCTCGGTCTTCTTCAAGCTCAGGGGCAGTTCTGTCAGGAAATTGGGCATTGACTGGTGGGAGAGGAGGCCGAAGGGCCTGGAGGCTGTGCCCAGCAAGAAATGGGGAGTCTGGGGGAGAAGAGAAGCACGTGGCAGCCGTGCTGAAGTGCCCCCTGCACTGTATTCTGCTCATCCCCTGGGCACAGGACCAGGCCAGACCAGTGGAAGGTACAAAGAGATGGGAATCAGAAGAAACTGGTGAAGGAGCGGAGCCGTCCCAGCATTGAGCGGGCTGCCTCGGTCTCGGGGAGCTCCCCAGGTCTCCAAGGACAGGCTGGGTGGCCCCTTCTGGGCCTTGGTATCGGGCATTCACCTTCAGGGAGGGGTTGGAGCAGAGGTCTCCAGGGCCGCCGTTCTGAGGTCAGACCCGACCTCTTCCCAGACGTTCCTCCCCCTGGCCAAGGCAGTAAGGGGCCTCCTCCCCTTTAACCCTCACCCAGGGACCAGCACCCTGTGTGCTTCTCTGCCAGCCACAGCCCCGCCCTCTCCTCCCCTCAGCGTCCATCCGCTCAGACACTCATTAAGCTGCCCTCCGCACAGTGACCCTCACTCACTCATTTGTCCCCCATGAGTGAGCGGCTGCAGTCCAAGGGCGGCTCCTGGCCCCGGATGGGCTTGTTGACCCTTTCCAAGCACCTTAGAAAGACGTCTGCTCACAGTGGGCACCCAAGCAGGATCCAGTCATTCCTTCTTCCTTGACTGCCTGGATGGATCGTGCCTTCCAACCCATCATCCCTGGGCAGCCTAGAAGCGCAAACCCTGAATTTCAGGACAACTCAGTGTTCTCTGCCTCCATTTCCATGCCAAACCATTGGACCGTAGGGCCATTCTGGAGCATCATCTGCCTCAGCCCTGGGCACTGCTCTTTGAGCTGGAGAGCCCATCTGTTGTGCCCAGTTCTGGGAATGTGGCTCACCCAGAATCTATTCCAATGAAAAGTGAGAAGTCCCCCCACCCAGGTGCCAAGGGTAAATGGAGGAATCGGCAGGTTCAGGAAGGAAATCTACTGGGGAATCCATGCATCCCTGCCTCCATCTGGCCAGCCATCTCTCCACCTGCTGGGGGGACAAGCATTTATTAAGCACCCACTGTGTTTAGCACTCTTGGGCTGAGCCCTCAGGGGGATCTGGACCCTGCTCTTAGGGAGCTCACAGATGTTGTGAAAGCAGAGGAGATGCATACACCTAACATCATAGTTAAGGGCAAAGAGGAGTAAGTGGAAGAGGGAACAATGAGTTCAAGTGGAGAGCTTCCTGGAAGAGGCAGCTTTTTGTAGTGACTTCAGCCTGTCATTTCTTTTTTTAAAAATATTGTTTGTTTTTTTTAAATTCTTCAAAAAAATTGTTTGAGTTCCTAATTCTTTCCAGCCCTCCAGCCCCTTCCCTATGCACCAAGAAGGTGACAATACGATATCATTTATGCCCAGTTAGCGTTTTTCTTTGAGGCTTTGCTTGTAGCTGTTTTCCTGTTGTCTTCCGTGTTTGTGTCGTGACCTTCCTGGCCCCCTGGTGGCTTTTTATGGTCAGGCTTTTTTGTTTTGTTGTTTGCTCACTTTCCCAAACTATTTCTTGACTTTGAACTTGACACTAACATTGGGCTCTGCTCCCCGGGGATGGGAAGGTCCTGTCCCAAGTCTCAACTTTTTCATGTTGCTGTTTCAGGGCTAGTTCCGGGAGTCCACACGTTTTCAGCGCTTCTGAGTGGGTGATCCGAGGAGAGGTGTGGTCACTGCTGTCCTGGTCTGTGTGCTGGTCTTTTCCCAAGAAGGGCCCCTGCTTCCCAGCAGCCACAACTGTGTTCTTTTTAGCTCTAGAACTGGGACAGGGGACCCTGGTCTCCTGTGACTGGCCACAAGCACTGCTCTCTGCCCTGGAATTGTGATGCAGAACTGCATCTGGGCAATAGAGCCGTTGTTCAGGATCATCTTGGGGTTCTCTGAAATCTCCTTCTGGCCAGATGCCTGGTCCCCCTTCTGTCTGGGCTGAGAGCCCCCTGAGCTACTGCTGCTGGCTCCAGCCAGCCCCCACCCCAGTGTTTCAGCCCTAGCCTGCTGACTTCCCACGTTGCCTTAGGCTGGAAGAATGTCTCTCCCTGACTTTTTGTTGACTCCACTGCTCCAGAATTGGGAATGTTGGGAGAGGTTGACCAGTAGCCATCTCTATACTGCTATCCTCTTTTTCTTTAAAAACCTTTTTGTTTGTTTGTTTGTTTGTTTAGGTTTTTCCCCAAAAGCGATTAGCAGTCTCTCTGGTCTACCTCTCCAGCTTGCCCTTTACAGGTTGGTGAATCCGGTTTATGGGACAGTCATTATGGATTTGGACTCCTGATGACTCAAAGCCATAAGCCCCCACTGGTGTGAGTTTACCTGAATAGTCAGCCAGAAGAAACGACTGATTCAAAGCAAAGACATTCACTGAAAGGGCGTAGAAGAGCCATAGCTACAACAATTTTACCAACTGGAGTGTTTATGGGAAAGATGGGACCAAATTTAGAACCCAAAGGTACCCATGGAGGGAGCACTTGTGGCCAAGTTATCCCCTGCCTCCCCAACTGTAGGGAGGGAGTCCTCCCAGAATAACCCCCATCCCAGCATAGCATCTTTACTGGCGGGGGTCCCCAAAGTCAGCACAAGTCATTCTGACCCAATCTTGACAGCCAAAGGGTCTGGGCCTAACCCACGGCAGCCCAGTCGGTTGTTCAGGGTTAAGATTGCAATTGAGAAAGACTTTGACAAAATAGAATGGCCATCCCTGTTAAAAATACTAGAAAGCGGGGGCAGCTGGGTAGCTCAGTGGACTGAGAACCAGGCCTAGAAATAGGAGGTCCTGGATTCAAATTTGACCTCATACACTTCCCATATGTGTGACCCTGGGCAAGTCACTTGATCCCCATTGCCTAGCCCTTACCACTCTTCTGCCTTAGAACCAATACACAGCATGGACTCCAAGATGGAAGGGAAAGTTAAAAAAAAAATACTAGAAAGCACAGACTAATCAGAGCTTTGCTTTAACTAAGATAGTTGTGATCTAAACCAGTATCATCTGCAATGGGGACAAGCTGGAAGCCTTCCCCATAAGATCAGGGGCAAAACAGGGAGGCCCGTTATCACCACGACTATTTGATATTGTACTAGAAACACTGGCTTTAGCAATGAGAGGAAGAAGAGAAACGGAAGGCGTTTGAGAGTGGAATCCAGCGCAAGGAGACACGCGGGGCCAGAAAGCATTAGCGGGGAACAAGGGTGCTGCTCTGCCCTAAAAGGCATCTCTAACGCTGATGCAGGGCGGCGGGCTGCCTCTCCTCCGCCTCCTCATCCTGAAGGGGCTTCCCCAGAAAAGGGGGCCTTTTATGTGGCCAGGAGCCAGGCCAACGGTCAAGGCTGAGAAGAAATAGCCTTCTCGCCCCGTGGAGGGGAAACCAGTCTAGGGTGGAGCCAGTGTGGACGAGGCCCTTCAGCTACAGACCCAACACGTGGGCCACTGGCTCTGACCCCGGGGAAAGTCACTGAATCTGCCTGCCTCTGTTTCCCCATCTGTAAAATGGAGGAAATGCTAGCTGTGAGGATCTCGTGAGCAGCTCATCACTGTAAAGAGGCTGGCGCAGTGCGTGTCCTTAGTTATGGTTATTCTTATCCCCTTCAGGTGTGAGTGGCCCCTTGAAGTTATTTGTCCATTTTGCATTTACTTATAAAGCGCCCCCCAGGCAGGATGCGAGCTCCCTGAGGGCGGGAGAGGGCCCAGCTCGGCCCAGTCAGGGTGATCTGGGGAAAGGCTCCCCGACCACCCGCGCGGTCCCAGGGTGGCGCAGGCTCCCCCTCCCTGGAGGTCCGGGCGGACGCAGAGGTGGGCCCTCTGGGGCACCCGGCAGCCGCTGCCACGTCTGTTGTTTCGGCTGGGCCCAACTCAGCCAGCATCTCAGCCCTCTTACTGCGTCCCAGGCTTTGGGGTTGGGGGGGGGAGGAGGTGGCTACAGCAGGGACCCCAGTGAGCAACACGAGGCTCTGAGGCGGAGAGAGCCCCTTCCCCCAGGGCCCTGCCAGGCACCTTGTCTTCTCCCCTTCCTCGGTTTATCCAGGTGCCTTCGCCAGGCTGTCTCTTCCCCCTCTTGGGACTCCCATTGTCCCCATCCCTCTCCTCCGAGGCTGGGGCCTCGCACACAGCGGCCGCTTGTGAAGTGGGAGCTGAGCCGACCACTCGTGTTGGGTCCAAGTCGGCTCCCGGGGAGGGTCCTCCCTGGGCACAACCCTGAGCCACCCACTGGGCACCTGCTGCGTGCCAGGCATTGGCCGAGATCCTGGAGACACGAGGACAGCGTGAAGGGTCCCTGCCTGCTCCCCAGCTCTTTGCACCTAGTAGGTGACTGTCGGAGGCCCTGAGCTGCTCTGCCCAAGGGGCACCGCTGGGAGCTGGGCACTGGGGCTCGTGCCCGTGGGCAATAAGCTCACAGAACTTTTATCAAGAGGGAGCTCACCCTGGACGGTCCCCAGGGACCCCCCCCCCAGTTCTGCCCTTCCCTGTCTCTCATCAGACCCTTCCAAGAGCCTGAAGGGAAAACGCCTGTCATTGGCTTCTGTCCAACAAGCAGCCTGAGGTGCTGCTGGTCCCGGGGAAGGGGGGCCCGTGGGGTGGCTCCACGCTGCTCTCTCCTAGGAGTGGACAGGGGAAGTGCCAGTGTGGGGAGGCAGAGGCTCTCCTGGGGTCTTCCATCAGGGGCCCACGTCCAGTCAACCCCATCATCCTCTGGGCCTGGTGGCGTGTCTCCCTTCTAGCCTGGCAGGGCTGGCCGAGTTGGGCTTGGACTTCTTCCTGTCCCAGGCCTGAGGAGGGGCTTCGGAGCTCCCTGCCACCCTGGCCAGGCCCCTTCCTGGGGGTCCAGCCAATGACCACGAAGCCAAGGAGGGGACCCAGCCTGCTAGGGATCCAGGAGGGGACAGGCACACCCTCTCTGCCCCTGGCCTGAGCCTTCTTGAAGTCAGGACGGAACCCTGGTGCCCGGGAGCAATAGGGGTCAGCAGGGATGTTGGCAGCAAGCTGTCCTTCCTCAAACACTGACTGAGGAGCTTCAGGGCACCAGGCGGGGGGGGGGGGGGGCCGGGTCTTAGACCCCATCTGCTTCAGCTCCTGCATTGTGGAGCTGGGGAGCCTGAGGCCCAGAGAGGGGCAGGAACTACGCAAGGCCATGTAGCCTAGCAGCCTAGCAGCCAAACAATGGGGCAGAGCCCGATGAGCCCGATTCCCAAGCCACTGCTCTTTCTGCCACACCATACTGTTATTCCACAGATGGGGAAACTGAGGCTCAGGGCATTGACAGATCTAGCCCAAGGTGCTCCTGGGAGTGCATGGCAAAGCCAGGCCCAGAAGAGGTCCAGGGCAGCAGCCCTGATCTGTGCCCTCTCCTGGGCTGGGTCCCCAGGGGTGAGAGGAAGGGCCCCTGGTGGGTGGCAGAGCCCCCCAGAGAGCACCCACAAGACAAGAGCTCCTTGTTCCCATCTGGGAGCCTGTGCGTCAGCCCTCCAGGCAGGCAGAATTCAGCCAGATCCGCCTGATGTCATGTCTCAGCTGCGGCTCACACACAATCCTCTCCATTGTTGGCTGCCCCAGCCATCAGCTGCCTGGGGGTCTTGGGTGGCCAGGAAGGCAGGTTTCCTGCTGGATGAGGAGGGAGGAGGTCCAGGAAGTGGGTTCAAGGTGTGACAGAGGCTGGCACTAGAGAAAAAGTCAAGCTGAACAGCATGGGGCAAGAAGGTAAAGATGATAATAGAGAACCTGTGCATGCAAACACCTTAATAGCTAATTTACAAGAGACTCCAGAACCATGTCTTGGGACAGAAGTGGGAGAACAAAAGCACAAACATCTCAGTGATGAAGAACAGGAACCCTATGAGTACATTAAGCTCTATGATAAAATTCACAAAGATTTAGACGAGTGGGACACAAATTGGAATAGTGAACACCTGAATTCAGAACAAGCAAACTTTTCTGATTCTGATTCTGATGGAGCAATTGAAAACACAGGAAACTCTTTATCAGTAGAGCAAATACTGTATATTGCAGGAGTCAGTAGTTATGAAGAATTTTGTAAAAAATATGACTTAGGGGTCAGTGGCATTGAATTGGGAGTAATATGATAGAGAACTGGGTACCAGGACTGGTTTGAGTTCTATAGCGTAGCAAACAGCATGAAACCTTATAAGACCCCAGACCGGTACTGGCATGTGATCCACAAATACACTTTAATCAAATCAGGAAAACCCCTAAGCCCATAATGGCAATCCCTGGCTGAAAGGAAAAAAAAAACTGAGACAAGTCCACCAACCCCAAAAAATAAAACCCCAAAAATAAAAACATCTATTATTGGAGCATCTAACCCAAACAAAAAAATATTGCATGAAACCAAGTATCTGAAACCATAAACACCAAAACAGATTACCAATATCTCTCATCCTCCACCTTTAAAAAAAAAATCTTTCCAGGGGGATGAAGAGAGGAAGGCATCCCATGGGGATATTAACTAACAGTTCCACACATCTCACATTAAACACCACTATGCTCATGATAAAAGACAACTTAATGGAAGCCCAAGAATCCATTCAAACACAGACACCCCAAGAACAACCCTTGGTATATAAACATAGAGGCCATGAATCCAACAAAATCGCACAAGAAGAAATAGAGATACTGAACAGAGACAGTGAAACCGAACGAGAATAATGTCCAAGAGAGATAGTATAAATTTGGATTAGATAGATCAGGGAGAATTAGTGTAGTCTGTGAAACACAGGAGAAGCATTTGCTCACAGAACCTGGGAGTTTATTTGGGTGGATTTAGAATCCCATAGAATTATTAAACCTAAATAAAATTTCCATCCCAAACCTAGACTAAAATATCATTAACCTCTCCAATCAACCACATAGGAATAGAATAATCACCTTACAATCACACATTAAGAAAGATACCTACATTCATTACATTTAAAAAAAAATCTCACTTGCACAAATGAAGATGGCACAAACATCCTGTATAAAGTTTCACTCACATGCACCAAAATATTCACTCTTACATGCACACACACATTAATCTTACACACATGCATGATCCTGTAGTTCCGGATACCTGAGATCGTCTTTCAAGGTGAGACGACAGGCAACTATGTATCCTGTAAAGGAGAAGGCACCCCGGACCTGTGAAACTTCAAGCAACACCAAAGGATGGAAGAAATACTGACAACTGGAAAGAACTTTTAATCAAAACATTATAGGGAATGAACTTCAGGGAAATGGGTCATGTAAGATTAATTGCTGATCACATTAACTTCACATATGGGGAAGTATATCCACATATACATTGGAATAAATATGCATCCACCACAATATATCTAGAACGTGAACATATTTCACACTGACATTAGTGACTCTGCCGTAAAGAAGAACAGCCCATAAATTGTATATCTGTAAATAGATCTCTAGTACCAGAGGATATATGTGTATATATGTATATAAATAGCATGTGGCATATGTAAATGTGTACAAATAACAGATATGTGTGTGTGTGTATATATAGCATAATAACAATCTAATCAATTAATATAGGTAGAAAGGAGAGAGTTAAAATACTCTTAATAGACAGGGACAGAGTAGTTTAGGGCGGAAAATGGAATGTTGTAACTAGAGAGGTAACATAGGGACAGAATAAACCAGATTCCATTAGATACAAGTTAATATATATATACCTACAAATGTTATTAATTGTTACATTGGGATTTGTATTACATAAGACATAGGATAATTCAATTTTACTTAAGTTAAATTTTATATTGATTGCAATAGGAATGACCTTTGTATTAAGAAATTGTTATATTGTAAAATTTTGTTGGTACATAATCTTAACCCTCTTCCCACAACTCAGTCTTAGCATAAGATAGGAACTTAGATTAGCAAATAGACAGATTAGGATAAGATTTATTATTTTGGGAGGGGGGAGGTTAGATGAGGATGATAAGTAGCATAGACAGATTAAAATAGACATAGAAGGTAAATAACTGGCGTGGGCCATGGTGGCATCATGTCAACAACAGGAAATGGAGGATTTGTGAAGAGGCTGGCACTAGAGAAAAAGTGCCAGGCTGAAGAGTGTGTGAAACTGATCCCCTTGATGGGGGAGGAGACAGGGAGTTTGGAATCTGGAGGAGGACAAGACTGGCTGGAGGAGAGAGCAGTGAGGCTCTCAGTCAGGAGAGGTGGAAAAAGACTCTCCTGAGGGTTACCCACTTTTCCTGCTTGTGACTGGAAAACCTTCCCCCCAACATTTCCCAATTGAAAGGACTTTCTGAAGAGAAACCTGAGCAGCTCCTGTTGCCCAGGGGTTAATCAACATGACTTTCTCTCAGAGGGCTCAGACTGCCATGGCCCGAGTTCCCCCCAAACTTGAGGAGGGAGGAAAAGGGTTTAGATAGAGACAGGGACCTCCTTTTCCCCACTTCCCTTTCCCATTCTTCCCATGTTAGCTATTCCTTTGTATTATCTTGATTGAGTTGACATTAAAAGAATTACCTTTTCCCCAAGTAGTGTGTGGATGAACATATCAAGGAGAGACTTTTTGGTCTCAAGTAGTGAAGGGGGAACAAGAGGGACAAGAGTAATCTGGGAGAGTAGCCATAACTAAGGAGGGAAGGCAGAAGAGAGAAAATCTTCAAACCCCCTCTCCTCTCTCTGAGCCAACCCTAAACATCAGCTGTCTCCCCTGAACCCCACTTTGTGAAGGGAGGTTCTCCTCTCTTTTCCCCCTCTCAATACTGAAAGTCTTAATTTTATTTTTTTAACACAGAGGACACTCAGGTCCAAAGGGCTGTGGAGCCATGGGGGCCCAGGATTGGGCAGGAGAGAAGGCAGGATTGGCCTAGGGAGAAGGAGCTGCCATTTGAGGCCAAAGGTTTTGGGTCCAGGCCTCGGAGAAAGGAAAGGGCAGAAATCCAGGGAGATTCTGCACGGCAAAGCCGAGAAGCAGCTGACCCCCCTCCTTTATCACATCTCACCCCAGAAAGCAGAGTCCTTTATAAGACTGAAAACAGACTTCTTCCAGGGCTGGGCAACTCTTTCCTCCGGCACATGCCGCCCCCTCCAACTTGTCCATGTGAATATCCTCAGCCTGCTCGTTCATTGCCCACCCACCCCCAGGAGGCCGAGCACTCACCAAGCAGCCAGCTACAACTGCCTCAGTTTTGGGGTGCCCACGAAGGGTCCAGTGCATCTCTCAGATGCTCTTGCTCTGAGATGCCCTCACCATGCCACCTTACTAATGAGAGTGCCTCCATCTCATCGATGAGCAAAGATGATATCAGTCAAAGTTTGCTTCCAGAGTCGCTTCAGGCAAGTCCCTTCTCTCTGTGCCTCAGTTTCCTCATCTGTAGAATGCTACTCCCTAAGCTTCCTCACACTCTCTGGCCTCAACCTTTCATGTCCTTGGGTGACTTGTTGTTCCGTCCCAGCCTCACAGGGGAGGGAAGAAGGCGGATGGATACCTTGTGTTCCCAGCACATGGAGCCTCACTGGCCTTCTCCAAGAGGGCCCCTCTCTGCTCCCTGGGGTTGGGGACCTTCTCCAGAGGGAGCAGGGCCAGGGGGGTTCGGGCTGTGGGGAGGGAACATGGGAGAGACAGGGACAATCCCTAGTTTGGACATTCTTTCTGGGGTCACAGGACAGAATGAAGAAACCCTCCTCACCACCAGAGCCGTCGCCACCCAGTGGAAGGGGCTTCCTCAGGAGGGACAACATTCAGCCTCCCTGGAGGCCCTGGCCGAGGCTCACCGGGGTGAGAGGCTATTTTTCCTTTGCTTTATTCATTCCTCTACACTGGGGAGAATGACTGTATCTGGGTTGGAGCTGCTGTCCAGTTGCTGCTTTTTGCACTTCCTTTGTCCACCCCCAGGCGGGCCTTCCTCTTTCCAGATGGAGGGGAAAGGATTTCTTTTCCTTGGGTGTGACCAAGGGGACAGGGAGGGCTGGATGGCTGCAGCCCATCTGAGATGCCAGGGATGGAGCTGACAGGTGGGCGAGCTCCTAAAAGTCTGCCTGCCCCAGCCTGGGCATCCTGGTATCCTGGTGTAGCCAGTGAGCTGAGGGCCTTGGCCTGATGGGTGCCTGTACACTGGGCACGTGGGAGAGGAGAGTCTGGAGGGACGGAGAGGCCTTCTGGCCCACGGAGGCCCAGGGTCGGTCCCCTGTGACTCAGTGGAGAAGGGAGGGACCTCCAAGGCCAGTTAATCATCCCTTTTCCAAATAGGAATCGCTTCCTTTGGTGGGAGGCATCCCAAACCCTGCTTGCCTCAGTTTCCTCATCTGTAAAATGAGCTGGAGAAGGAAATGGACGATGTCTCCAGTATGTTTACCAAAAGAACCCCACATGGGGTCGAGAAGAGTCAGGCGGCCTGAGAGGACTGAACCAATATGCCAGGCCTGGGCTAAGGGCTGGGGATTGGAATAGGAGGCTCCAAGACCTTCCCTGCCCTGCCCTCTCCTCCCCTCGCTCCCCCAGCTGCATGCCCCTGCTCGGATGAGGGACCCTCAGGGGCAGGAAGAGGCGGCAGCAGTGGGGGGCCTGGGGGGGCCGGAGAGAGGGTGGGGAGCCCCTGGCTGCCATGCCCCGGTCACCCACACTCCCTCCTGCATGCCCCCGGGGCCTCCTGGCATGGCTGTAGCCCAGTCCGGCTGATGCCTCCCTGCTTTTGCAGGTGGTGAGGCTGGACTGGAGCCATGGGGGAGCCCAGGGTTGGCACCCAGCGGGGGCGGCTCACTCACACTCGGTGATGGGGAAAAGGGCGCCTCGATGCCTCCCCAGGGGCCAGGCAGGCAGGAGGATGCTGGGCACAGCTGGCAGCTTCCTATACAGGAGCCGAGCCCGGGCAGGGAGGGCCCCCCAGCCCCAGCAGAAGGCGGGCGGCCTTTGTTTAGGGCAGAGACTAAAACAGAAAGTGAGCTCAGCAAGTGTGGAGATGCCCCGTGGGCCTCCGACGTGTGTCCACCTGGGTCTGATGAGGGGGCTCCCCAGGCCCGGAAGGCCCCGGTGACTCATGTGGGAAGGACGGAGATCCTGTCGGGCTGTCCAGCTGCCAGATGTGTGCCATAATTAAGGGTGATCTCATCGGGGCCTGGGGAATCCCTCTCTGAGCCAACCGATGCTGTTCCTGCTCTCTGAGGCCAGGGTGCTCACCAGGAAGGCTCCCTGGAGGAAGGAGGCTTCCGAGGTGCTCCCTGCCCTGGGCGATTCTCAGGGGACTCCCTTGGCCGAGAGACCCAGAATGGAAAAGGCCCCATTTTCTCCCCCCACCCCGCCATGGCTTCTTTCTTTAGGCAGGAGCAGGCTCTGTGGGGCCCCCACTTCAGGGCCTCCTGGTCTCCCTCCCACTTATTCGGAGGGCCTCCAAGGAGGAGTCAGGAAAGCCGGGCTCCGGCGCCACCCCTAGAGAGGCTGGGGCCTCTGGGCAAGATACAGAGGGTCCAAAGGGACCTGGTCAGCCGGGATGTTGGGGCTGGGAGGCCCCTGGACATCCCTGGAGCAGGGAACTGGAGCCCCCGCAAGGGATTGGTGGGTCCTTCTCTCGGGGGGCAGCGGGCAAGACCCAAGAGGAGGGCTCAGCCCTGGGAGAGGGCAGGAGGAAGGGATGGTGCCGGGGCTGCAGGAGAGAAGGGAGGGAGGAGGAGGGAGAGGGCCCGGCTGGGGCTCAGAGAGGCATCGTGTCGGGGATGGGCACGAGGGCCCAGCGGATGGGGCTGGCACAACGTCGTCTCAGCTGGCCCCGAGAAGGACCAGAGAACGGGGAGGGGGTCCTCGGAGCTGGAGTCTGCCAAGGCAGAGCCGCAGCCTCATCCCCGGACCTTCCCATCCAGGCAGGACCCGCCAGGATCCTCCACCCCATTGCTCAGCTCCCAATTTCCACAAGTGGGGGACGGGACAGGAGGGACCCGAGGCCCAGGGAGAGGGGCGCTCGGGGGCCATTTCTGCCCCCTCCCCCCACTTTAGAGAGAGCCCCGGCAGGCCCAGGGCCTGCTGCCTCTGAACAAGAAACGAAACCGGGCTGCCTGGCGCTTCTTGGCAGGCCGCCTCCGATCCGGCTGAGGAAGCGAAACCGGTACCAAGCTGGGTTTTCCTCCCCCCCACGCTGACCCGGCCCTGTCGGGCCTTAGCTAGACATCAGGCACTTCCGGAGCTCCGGCCTGCCTCTGGCCTTCTCTCTCCTCCTCGTGGATGTGCTGGAAGGGGCCTCAGTGACCTTCCGGGCCTGCAGGACATTCCTGAGGGCCGCCCGCTTTCTGCTGGCAGGGCAATCCCGGCCCAGCTTCCTCTGAGGGCCGAGGTGAGCGGCCAGCCATTGTTTGGGGCCAAACCAGAGATCAGCATGGTCAGGGGGAAAGTCCGCCTCCAGCCGCAGATGACCTGCGCCCTGGGAGGACTTGGCCTGGTCAGGAGCCAGGCCAGCCCTGGGCCCACGAGCTTCCATTTGTCCTTGGAGCCCTGCCTCACTCCCGGGGAAGCCTAGGAGCTGGGACTCTGAGCCGGCCCTTGGGCCTGGCTCAACACTGCGTCTGTAAAGTGGGCTGAGACTCCCTTCCCTCCCTCCTCTCCAGGGGCATTGAGGGAAGGGCCTGGTGAATCTTCCAGGGTTGGCACCCTGGGCCCTGGGCTCATCTTCTCTCAGTGCTGGCCTCTCTGCCTCCAGGCTCCTCTCTTTGTGTTGCAGCAGCCCTCCATCCCCTTCCCAAGGGCCTCCCCTGGCTTCCCAGATCACAGAGCCCCTGAGGGGGAAGGGGCCTGCGGGGCATTCAGAGCAGCCCAACCCTGAACAAGAAGCCTCCCCAGGACCATCCACTTCTGTCCACCAAGATGGCAGAGGAAGGAATGTCCCAAGCTCCCCCAAACCCACCTCCAAATCACCACAAAAGAAAGCAGAAGCCTCAAAACAAATTTTGGAGCGAAGACCAGCGAAGACAGAGTGCAGCTGGCTTGTGGCCAAAGGAAAGAGGCAGGAGAAAGGACCAACCTTGCTGGGGTGAGTCAAGGGCAGCGGGATCAGCAGCAAAAGGGCTGGCCCAGTGCAGGCACACCCAGGGGACCCTCAGCACAGACTCAGAGTTCCCAACACCATGGGGAGCTGGCAGCTCAGGAACGAAATCCAGCACAGGGCTCCTGGGGGAACCCAGGGAAAGCACTCTTCCACCCCAGAAGTGGAGCTTCCACATATAGGCAAGATCATGAAGTGAAAAGCCACCCAACTGGGTAAAAGACAAAGAAAAGGCCTGACCCTGGAAAGCTATTTGAGCAAAAGGAAAGGCCAAAATGCAGGCTCAGAAGAGAATAGCAACTCCAAAACAGAAATGTGTGAACCCTCAAAGGCAAATGTAAAAAGATGTTGGGCCCAAAATGCACTCCTGGAAGTGCTCCAAAATAGGATCAAAACTAATAAAAGACTTAGAAGAAAATTAGAAAATAAAATGACAGAAAAAAGTCGACATCTTAAATGCTCACTGAAGGAAACAAAAACCTAAAAAAAGGAAATACAAAACCTCAAACAAGAAAATAACTCTAAAAGAAAGGAAATACAAAGCCATAGGAAGAGAAAAGAGAAATGGAAAGAATTCACTGAGCACTGCCTGAAAGAGAGCCCAAATTTAACAATCCCAGGACCCCCCAGGCCAAGAGAAAATGTTGTAAGCAGCCAAAGGGGGAAAAAATCAATCCAAATATTATGGAGTTAGTTAGGATTACATAGGACCTAGTAGTTTCTACTTTAAAGGACCAAAGGCATAAAATGATATTCCCCAAGGCTAAGGATCTAGAACTACAAACAAGAAACATCCACCTAGAAAATCTGAGCGTCATTCTCCAGGGGAAGAAATAAGCATTTAATGAAATAGCAGACTTCTGGGCATTCCTGACAAAATGACCAGAACTGAAAAAAAAAGTTTGATGCTCAAATTTGATACTCAAAAGAAATATAAAAAAGATCAAAAGGAAAGGAAAAAAGTCAAGAGACTAAATGGGGTTAAATAGATCACATTCTTACATGGGAAAGTGGTAACTAGGATACTTAAGATATCTATGATATAAGAGACACTGAAGGTACCTAAGATACTTAAGGTAAGGCAATCAAGGGAAACAATGGGGTTAAACTAATTGCATTGCTATAGAAGGCAGTAACTAAGATATTTAAGATATCTCCACATGAGATACTTAAAGCACTTAAGATATGTAATGTAATCCAGGAAAACATTAGGGTTAAATTGATTGAATTATTACATAAGGGGATAACTAAAATACTTAAGATATCTATCTATGATACACAAAGTATCTAAGGTACCTAAATTATTTAAGATACTTAAGCCATGAAAGATACTTAAGAACTTTATCTCTATGAGGGTAGTGAATAGGAATATACATAGGCAGAGAAAAGAGAGTAAGTTGAATATGATAGGATGGTATCCAAAAGAAAACAAAAACAAGGCAAAACAAAATCAACAATCAGGAAGAAGAATGCACTAGGAAAAGAGAAAAGGGGAGAAAGCTGGGGTTTATGGTCTGTAACCCAAAGAGATCAAAGAAAGGGGGAAAGGACCTACTTGTATAAAACTATTTATATGCAAAATGTAAAATGAATTATTTCAATTACATCAAATTAAAAAAAGGTTTTTTACAAACAAAACCAATGCAACCAAAATTAGAAGGAAAGCAACAAAGGGGGGGGGGCGGTATAACAAAACTCTCTGACAAAGGTTTGATTTCCCAAATATATAAGGAACTAAGTCAAATTTACAAAAAATCAAGCCATTCCCCAATCAACAAATAGTCAAGGGACATGAATAGGCAATTTTCAGTTAAAGAAATCAAAACTATTAATAAGCACATGAAAAAGTGTTCTAACTCCCTCCTGATTAGAGAAATGCAAATCAAAACCACCCTGAGGTATCACCTCACACCTAGCAGATTGGCTAACATGACAGCAGAGGAAAGTGATGAATGCTGGAGGGGATGTGGCAAAGCAGGGACATTAACCCATTGCTTATGGAGTTGTGAATTGGTCCAACCATTCTGGAGGGCAATTTGGAACTATGCCCAAAGGGTGCTAAAAGACTGTCTGCCCTTTGATGCAGCCATAGCATGGCTGGGTTTGTACCCTAAAGAGATAATAAGGAAAAAGACTTATACAAGAATATTCATAGCTGTGCTCTTTGTGGTGGCAAAAATTTAGAAAATGAGGGGATGCCCTTCAAATGGGGAATGACTGAACAAATTGTGGTATCTGATGATGATGGAATATTATTGTGCTGAAAGGAATGACAAACGAGGAATTCCACGTGAACTGGGATGACCTCCAGGAACTGATACAGAGTGAGAGGAGCAGAACCAGGAAAACATTGAACACAGAGGCTGAAACATTGTAGCACAGTGGAATGTAACTGGTTCTGCTACTAGTGACAATGCAATGACCCCGGGCAATCCTGAGGGACATATGAGAAAGATGCTAACCACATCCAGAGGAAGAACTGTGGGAGCAGAAATGCAGAAGAAGGTTCAATGGGGATAGGATTGGAGTTTTGTTGTTAAAGGATCGCTCTACTACAAATATGAATAACATGGAAATAGGTTTTGAATAACGATACATATATAACCTAGTAGAATTGTTTGTCAGCTCCAGGAGTGGGGAGGAAAAGAACATCAATCATGTAACCATGGAAAAATATTCTAAATAAATCAATTAAAATACTTATAGCAGTTCTTTTTGTGGTGGCAAAGAACTGGACCCTGAAGGGGTGTCCAGCAGATGGGCAATGGCTGACCAGGCTGTGCTATAGGATTGTGATGGAATTCCATTGTGCCACGAAGAACAACAAACAAGACCCAAAGCCTGGCAAGACTCACCTGAAGTGATGCAAAGTGAAGTGAGCAGAACCAGGAGAACGTTGTCCACAGCAACCCCAGTGATGTAGGATGGTTGACTGGGACTGACTTAACTCCTCCCTGTGATGCCAGGATCCAGGAGAGCCTCGAGGGACTCATGCCAGAAAAGGCTACACACCACCACAGAAGGCACTGATGGCGTCTAAAGGCAGACTGAAGCTTGTTTGTCATTCTTCACTTTATTTCCTCCATGAATTTTTCTCTAGTGTAAGTGATGCATGTTGAACATGGAAATATGTATTGTATGATAACACATGGGGGAGAGGGAAGGGGTGGGAGGGAGGGAGAGAGCATGGATCACAAAATGTCCAAAAATGGTTATTGCAAATTGTGCTGATGTAATCTGGAAAAAAAGTTTTAAAACAATTTAAATTTTTTTAAAAGAGAGAAAGCACCCCACCCCCACCCCAGGGCTCTGCTCAAGGCCCCCACTGAAGGGAAGAATACTGAGAGCAAGTGGTCCAGGCCACTAGGGATAGCTCACCTGGTGAGCAAGGCTTTCCTGAATTGGTCTCTGCCACCTACACACACCATCGCCACATCCCTGAGGAACAGGCATTGCTTTCCCCCCATTTTACAGATGAGAAAATTGAGACAGACAATGGTAAAGTGACTTGCCTAAAGTCACACAGCTGCTAAGTGTCAGAGGCAGGATTAACAGCCCAGATGTACCCCAACCCTAAGCCCAGCTCTTCATCCCTTGCACCCCCAGACACCAAGAGCAAACCTAAGCCCTTCTTCCCCCGGCAGCTGTGGCAGGCCTTTGGGCTCTTGAAGATGGCTCATGTGTCTTCCCAGAGCCTCGTCTTTTCTAGGATAAATATCTGGAGTTCCTTCTGGGTGTTCTCCCTATGGAATGCACTAGAGGCCCTCTGCCAGAGCCCAAGGACTGGGGTTCAAATCTCCATTTTGCCTTCATGGCTCAAACCTTCATTTGTAGAATGAAGGGGCTCCAGGCAGCCTCTAACAGCCCTTCCAGCTGTGAGTCCGGATCAGATGGCCCCTGAGGCCTGGCACACACTGAGGATGCTTCCTCCAGTCCAGGAGGGGCTGAATGGATGGGCAGAGGGTTGCTAAGAGGGGACACTCCAGAGGGGGGTCAGGCTTCTGTGACTGTGAATGTGATCTCGAGTGTGTGTGTGTGTGGGGGGGCATTGTCCAAGCACCCAGGCAGGCCCAGGGGCAGCAAGAGCCTAGGAAGCCTTCCCTTTGGGGGGTTCCTGTGGTCCATTGGTTTTTTTTAACATTTTTTTTATTTAGTCAATTTAGAATATTATTCCTTGGTTACAAGAATCATATTCTATCCCTCCTTCCCTTCCCCCCACCCTTCCCGCAGCCAACATGCAATTCTACTGGGTTTTACAGGTGTCCTTGATCAGAACCTATTTCCATGTTGTTGGTGTTTGCACTGGGATGTTCATTCAGAGTCTACATCTCTAGCCATGTCCCCTTTGACCCATGTAATCAAGCAGTTGTTTTTCTTCAGTGTTTCTACTCCCACAGTTTTTCCTCTGAATGTGGATAGTGTTCTTTCTTGTAGATCCCTCTGGGTTGTTCAGGATCACTGCATTGCCACTAATTGTAAACCTCAAATTTCCTTAGACTTATAATTGTTGAAAATTTCACCATTGGGATATTTCATACTTGGAAAATTTCTTACTGATAGTCTATTGGAATGGGAACTCCATTGGCATGGGAGGTTCCTTCTCTTCCCTTCTTAAGATTACTTTAGGACAGAAACCCTTTGCTGAACAATGGAAAGGACTTTGATCTATGCTTAAGCATAGAACAGGAATTTCTTTGAGTCTTGATTGATTTTAGAATTGATACAATGGAGATACTTGGAATAAATCTCCACCCTATTCAGTCCTAATAGGATTGAGTAAGGGCTGCAGCCTAGATCAAAATTTAATTATTCCAATCTCTACCATACTCAAGTTAACAGGATTTAGAAAGGGCTGTAGCAAAGGAGTATAGATTTAATCATTTGAAAATATGACCTTCAACAGACATGTGCAAAAGCCAGAAACCTCTGGGCGGTCCTGGGTTAAGCGAGAGCCTCCATTGACAGGGAAATTGATGAAGAGTGATTGGTAGATGTGAGGACTGAGGGGAGGCAACTTGGATGGTGTCCTTAAAGATAGGAGGGTCTGGAGACTGAAGGGTGTGGATTTTTTTGGTCGGTGTGGTTCCTGGGTCGGGGGAAGCTTGCTCTGGAGGAAGCTGAAGGTGGGGGCCTCTGAGACTGTTTCTCCATTTTGGACACGTGAGTGAAAGGGACTGATCTCTTTTCTTTGCCCCAGCTATCTAAGGGCTTGGGCCTTTTGGCCCAGCCTAAACAGAAGGGGTATTTAAGCCCCATTCCCTTCTCTCCCCTTTCTCTCTCTATATATATATCTCTAATTCCTTTCTTGCTCCTATTGTAATTAAACTCCAAAAAAGGCTGACGGCTGACTTGAGTTTTTCATTTAGGAATTACATAGCTGATTCCTTGGCGACCTTAAATTAATATATATCAGTCTTTTAAAGTGATTCCCTTGTAACATAATGGAGAAGTCAGTTACATTTGATTGTGCCACAATGTATCAGTCTCTGTGTATGATGTTCTCCTGGTTCTGCTCCTTTCACTCTGCATCAATTAATTCCTGGAGGTTGTTCTAGTTGCCATGGAATTCCTCCACTTTATTATTCCTTTTAGCACAATAGTACCAGCACCAGATGCCACAATGTGTTCATCCATTCCCCAATTGAAGGGCATCCCCCCATTTTCCAATTTTTTGCCACCACAAAGAGTGCAGCTATGAATATTCTTGTACAAGTCTTTTTCCTTATTATCTCTTTGGGGTACAAGCCCAGCAGTGCTATGGCTGGATAAAAGGGTAAAGTGTCTTTTAGCACCCTTTGGGCATAGTTACAAATTGACCTCCAGAGTGGTTGGATCAATTCACAACTCCACCAGCAATGAATTAGTGTCCCTACTTTGCCACATCCCCTCCAGCATTCATTACTTTCCTTTGCTGTCATGTTAGCCAATCTGCTAGGTGTGAGGTGATACCTCAAAATTGTTTTGATTTGCATTTCTCTGATTATAAGAGATTTGGAACACTTTTTCATGTGCTTATTAATAGTCTTGATTTCTTTAACTGAAAATTGCCTATCCATGTCCCTTGCCCATTTATCAATTGGAAAATGGATTGATTTTTTGTACAATTGGTTTAGCTCTTTATAAATTTGGGTAATTAGACCTTTGTCAGAGGTTTTTGATATGAAGATTGTTTCCCAATTTGTTGCTTCCCTTCTCATTTTGGTTGCATTGGTTTTGTTTGTACAAAACCTTATTAATATGATGTAATCAAAATTATTGATTTTACATTTTGTGACTCTTTCTAAGTCCTGTGGCCCATTGTTGGGTTTCCCAGGCTGTGACTCCTCAGAGCCTGCTTGCAGAGTGGAGCAGGCAGCAGGAAGTGGGGGCCTGGGCTCCCCACCTGGGTTCCTCATGTTCTTCGAGAGTGTGAGCAGCCAGGGCCTCCCTCAGCCCCACACACACACACAGCTCCACATTCTCTCAGGTGCACAGGTAGATGCCTGGCAAACACACTGCCATGGGCATAGTGAAAGGACCCACAGAAACGGGCACAGGCCTGAGAGATGTAGGCCAAGCCCAGACCAGGGCAGGTTGGAGCAGGGAGCCAGTCTCCATAAAATGGGCCCAATGGAGGAACAGAAGGAAGGCTGGGACTCTGGTGGGGGGGGTGCCTGCCTGCTTGGGGGAACAGAGTGGCCTCACCACCCTCCCTCAGGGGATGCCCCCACCCTAAATGTATCCTGAGGCCAGGGAGGGGGCAGGAGGTGGGGAGGTCAATGGAGCTGGCACAGGGGCCGGCAAAGGGACAAAGTGGCCTGGAGAGGTCATGGTGCCCCTTCTCGGGTCCTCTCAGAAAGCCGGAGCCCAGGGCCAGACCAGAAAGGCTGAGGTAACCACCACAAGCGCCCTGGGAGGGAGGCGGGGGGACCTGCTGGGGAGAGGGAGCAGGCTTTAAAGGATAAACAGGATTCGAATAGGGAAAAGGGAGAGAGGAGCCCCCCCCCCCACTGGAGGGGGAGGCCCACATTTCATCTGGGGAGGCTGAAGACCAGCCAGGGCCCTGAGGGAGGCCAACACACGGGAACAGGGGATGGCTCCTGGGAAGCTGAGGGGAGTGGGAGGAGCCCAGGGACCCAGAGCTAGGCTGGGGGGCAGCATGGGAGTCAGCAAGGTCTGAGTCCTGGGAGCGCTGCTCAGGGGGTCCATTTCCTCTCCTGGAAGGCCAAGGCTCCACAAGCGCTAGGGGCTGCCTGCAGGGCTGCGAGCCAGGTTCGGGGGGCTGCAGGGGTTTAGCTGCTTCCCCAGGGAGAGGAATTCCACTCAGCTTCCCGAGCCTCTGCACTCCTTGCCTGGAAGGAGCTGAGAGAGAAGCCCGGGCTGCCAGGAGCCGAAGGGGCCTGCCAAGATGGAGCCAAGACACTAGAGCTGGCAGAGACCTGCCCAGCCCTCCTCAGCTCACCTCCCCGGGCCCTTCTCCTCCCCTGGAGCCTTTACTGCGTCTCCTCTGCTCCTCACACTGCCTTCTGGGAGGGCAGGAGAGTTGGGTGGGTGCCTTTGGGCCTGGCATTGAGTGGGCACTGATAGAACCCTCTGCCCTCTCTGCGGCAGGGCAGGCCACAGCTCTGTGTCCTCTCGGGAGAGCCAGAGGAGGCAGCTGCTTGGTAAACCGAGTCCCTTCTAGTGTGGGGGTGACCAGAGCCACCCGGCCCCCACCCAGGGTGACCTCCAGTGTGCTGGGATTTCTAGAGCCCCCACATTCCCCTTTATCCCTTGGGAATGTGCCCTCAGGGACCCCCAGCTGAACAATAAACCTTCCAGCACCCAGTGAGCCCGACCTGGATAGAGTTAGTGGAGATCATGCAATCTAGAACCCTTTTATTTTTGGAGTTTCCCCCATAGTCTCTAAGCCTTCCCAGGTGTCCAGCCCTGGCTGGAACCCTCCTGCCTTGGTCTCCATTAAGCCAATCAGCGTTCTTCCCATCCTCTGTTCCCCGTAGATATCCAGAAGCCCAAGTTCTTCAGTCCATGGGAAAATCCTGGGCAAGGCGCCCCGGAGACAGTGTTCCCAGAGTCCCGGAGCATGGCTCTGCGTGGTGGCCCCCGGAGCACTGACCCCATGTCCTAACTAAAGACTCGATCTTTCTAACTGCTTCGGGGATTTGGGGTTTTTCCAGGTTGTTCCAGGCTCTGACTTTCTCCATTCTCAGGTCCTTCCAGGCTCGGACATCCGCCGTCCTGAGGTCCTTCCAGACTCTGACTTTCTCGGTTCTCAGGTCCTGGTTCTTCCAGGCTCGGACATCCGCCGTCCTGAGGTCCTTCCAGGCTCTGACTTTCTCGGTTCTCAGGTCCTTCCAGGCTCTGACATCCTCTCTTCTCAGGTCCTTCCAGACTCTGACTTTCTCCATTCTCAGGTCCTTCCAAGCTCTGACTTTCTCCTTTCTCAGGTCCTTCCAGACTCTGACTTTCTCGGTTCTAAGGTTCTTCCAGGCTCTGACTTTCTCGGTTCTCAGGTCGTTCCAGGCTCGGACATCCGCCATTCTCAGGTCCTTCCAGGCTCTGACTTTCTCCATTTTCAGGTCCTTCCAGGCTCGGACCTTCTCGGTTCTCAGGTGCCTTTCCGGGCTGCCCATCCTTACACACTTATGAGACATGAAGATGACGGGAAGTTCAGCAGAAATCCGTGAAACGATATGAGAGGCCACATTGCCTGCTGGACCTTGAAGGCCAGGAAGCCCGAGGGTCAAACCTGGCCTCTGCCCCACCCTGAGGTTCTTGGCACTCTGAGACCCTGCACTGGTCAGCTCTCACCAGCGAGTTCCGAGCAACATCACAATCCCAAGTCCAGTCCCTGGGCCCAGGCATTATGAGTCTAGAACCCCACCTCCCAACGCCATCATAGAGGCATAGCATCCAGAACCAGAAGGCTCTGGCCCCGTCGGAACACATCTGGAGGTGATGAGCTCCCCGTCCGGTTGAGTCTGGGCATCTCCTTGCCAGGGTTTCATTGTTGGGGGCTGCTGGCCTCCTTTCCTCCTCTGAGGCGCAGGAGCCTGGCATTTTTTAAGTCATGAGACTTGGAGACAAAAGGCAGAAATGAGCCTCGCTTTCCTGCCCTCAGGAATGTGCTTGGGGCCAGGGCTCAGAGATGGACAGATGACCCTGTGGCCCCCCACTGAGAGCAGCATCCTGCCTGGATCCCTTTCCCAGCTTCCCTTTTTTCCCAGGAGTCTGACTTCCAGTCCATCTTGGGCCAGTGGGAGGTGGAAGCAGGAGGGCAGGGAGCCCTGGTGGGGTGCTCAGAGGAGCCTCGTACCTTGGGCCAAGGCCTCTCCTCTGGGGTAACACTGGTTCCCCTTGGCTTGGAAGGTCGAGGCCCTCCGGCCTCTGAACTGGGGCTCTGCTCTCTGCCTCGAGAGCCCCCGAGGAGTCAGCCACCACTCCTGTTCTGTCCTGGGCTCCACCAGCGCTCCAGGACCCACTGGATGTTTCCTGGCATCCAAAATCCCATCTCCCATCATCCTCCAAATTACACCTCAGAGAGGGCACCTGCCCTGCCCATTGGCACCCAGTGGGTCAGGGTCAAGCACAGGACTTGGATTCGGATCTCTATATCACCCTGGGCTGCTCCTGGATACCAGGGACCGGGAGGGGCCTGGAGAGATGCAGGAAAGAGCCCTGCCCTCCTGTTCCTCCATTCTTCTCTTGCCCTGCTCCTTCTACCCCAGCAGTGATGGCTCCACCCCCCTCCATCAGAGCTCAACCAGTGCCCAGCCATAGTCAAGCTTTGTGCCAGCCTAGCTGGCATCAGGCCCGTTTCCAGGCACTCTCCTTGCTGGGATATTTGTCTATATCCAGTCAGATGTCTCTGTTGATTGGAACCCATCATGCCTTTAGAGAGCCCAGTGACTAATGGCCTCACTCTGCCACCATGATGGCTCCCCAGTGCCTTTAGGGGAGCAGGGAGTTCCTGAGCCAGGAGGCCTGTTCTGCCCTGGGAGTCTAAACTCATGTGGAGCTGGGGTAAAGCCTTCATTGAACAGACTTGGCTAAGCCCTGCACAGATATGATCTCCTTCAATCCTTACAACAACCCTGAGAGGAGGGGCTGCTATTCTTCTCATTTTGCAGTTGGGGAAACTGAGGCAGGCAGCAGCTAAGCAACTCTCCCAGGATCACACACACAGCCTCTGAAGTTAAATATAGGACCACGGAGGCTGTGGGGATTGCCCAGATCACCCAGGGACCTCCAAAGGGACCTTTTTTATTTTGAACCCTTCCCGTCTGTCCAGTATCAATTCTGGGACCGAAGAGCAGCAAGAGCTGGCAGTGAGTAGGAAAGGGAGTAGCCCAGGGTCAGGTTGCCCAGTTCAGAAGTATCAGAGTCCAGATTTGAACCTAGGACCTCCTGACTCCAGGTCTGGTGCTCTATCCACTGAATCACCCAGCTGCTGCACTTGGTGACTTGCTGATCCATCTGGAAGGACCCAGGATGGAGCATATCTCCCCCTCCAGAAGGTCCTTCCTTTCATGTGTGAATTCTAAAACTATTCCACCCTAATCAGACTGTACTTTAGAAGATCTGATTTAGCTATTTCCTGATCTATAACAATAGAGATACTTGGACTAACAGAATCAGGTCTTGGGAAGTCTACATTTCTCCACCCTCCTTAGTTTAACAAGATTAGGAAGGTCTGCACCAAACTCAAGGATTAAGTATCTGAGAAAAATGGCCTTCAACAGAAATGTGCAGAAAAAGTGGACAGACCCCTGGGCTGTCCTAAGTCAAGCTAAGCTATGATTGGTACAGATGAGAAGCAGGAAACTGACATAAAACCGTCTATATAAGGCACATCACTGGCTCTCTTCGCCCTCTTTTCCTGGAGAGGCGACTCTGGCTGGCAGCGTGCTAGGTGTTCTGACATCTTGGAGTGGTGGCAGTTATTTATCTGGGTTTGGCTGTGAGTTTACCCTTGAGCTGACTCAGGTTCGGGCATCTTGACTGAGCTCCTTTTGGAGTTCAGGCTGACCCCTTCTTCCTTCACACTCCAAAACCTTACTTTCTAGATCTTCTAATCTTTCTGCCCGGCTAGCCAGGCAGGAGAAAATCTTACTGCTTTCCTTCTTCCTTCTCCTTAATTTCCTCCACTATCAATCACCATACAATTTCCAGCTGACTTGGGTATTTTATTATTTGGGATTTTCCCTGGCAACCATTTAAATTTAGATTTAAGTCACAATGCTAAAATTATCTTTAAACATGTCTCCTCTCAACTGACCCAGATGGAGGGTTGTCAGCTTCCCTTGACTTGTGCCCCCTCCTCAGAAGGTGTGAGGGATAGAGAGGACCTGGAACAATAAAAATGGAGGAATTCCCCCAAATGAGAAGACCCTGGGGACTTAGTTTCCATATTTGTTCTGACTTTTGGCCACCTTCCCCAGGAGGGGGAAAGAAGAGACACAGGACTGTCCTCCTTTCTCTAGGGTGGAGGATGTTGATCCCCCTGGGGTTCACATGAACCCTAATAAGGGTCTGAGGAGGAGGGGCTGGCCCTCCTGGGCTCTGGTGGGATCCCCTCCCTTGGCCACTCCAGGAAGGCTCCCAGGTGGTGAGGTCCCCAGCGTTATTATCATCCTTAGCCCAGATGTGAAATTCTGATTTTAGGGTGAAGCAGGGAAGAACTGCCAAGAGCAACAGTGAGAGGGGGTATTTGGGGCCAACCCTTAGACTGACCATGGATAAAACTGGCCCCCAAAGAAGACTGCCAGGATCTCCCCTACATAAAGAGCCCTGGTTTGAGAGGCAGAGGGCATGGGTTCAAATCCTGCCTCTGATATTATTCACTCTCTTTGGTGTCTTGGCCAAGTTGCTTGGCCTCCTGGGGCCCCCCTTTCCCCTTCTCTAAAGGGAAGGGGTTGAGCCATAGACCCTCATGGGGTTTCAAGGTTTTCAGGACAGTCTCTCTCCTGGTTCTCCTCCTACCTCTGACCTCTCCTCTGTCTCCTTTGCCCAGCACCCATGATTCCGTGCCTTTCCCCAGCTCTGTCCTGAACCAGGTTCTGGCACTTAGAGCTACAATTTTGATTACTGGGGACTCTGAGAGATATGGAGCATGGGGGGCTGGCCTTGGAGGTTGAGAACACCTTGAGGCCCTTCCTTGAGTTGAATTCCCTGTTTCTCCCTCTATAAAATGAGTGGAGTGGCGCAGAAGAGTCCTGAGACACCTCCGACCATGAGGAGATAGGGGTGTCCCAGGAAGCTCACTGCTGGCTCCATGAGGAGGCGGCTGGAGGGGACACCCCTGCACCCCGAGAAAGCCTGGCTGCTCGGCAGTTACTGTTGGGTGTTCCTGCAGACGGCACTCAGGGACCTCCTCTGCAGCTGGACAAGGGAGAATCTTCCCTATTAGTCAGCTCTGGTGGAGAGACTGCCCAGGTAGAGCAGAGGGCAGAGGCAGGAGCTGGGCATGGCTCCTCTGGGCCTGGGGGAGGAGTGGGCAGCAGAGCTGGGGGGGAGGGGTTAGCCAGGGGATATGGGAAAGGGGGGAGGCAGAGGGAGGACAGAGGCTGCCAGGAGGGGAGGCTGGCTTGGACTCTGAAGCTCTGACTTTGCCCCTGGCGGCTGTGACCCTCCACAAAGTCCTTCATTTCCTCCTCTGGGCCTCTGCTGTCCCTTCTCCCCTGACCCTCTGGGTCTGCCCTTTGGGCCCAAGTCTTGGCCATGGGGTGACAGACCTCTCAGCACCAAGCTTTCCAAAGTAGGGCCACAAACCTGGGGGTAGGCTGCCCTACTGGGAGACACAGCACCGACTCAGAGCAGCCCCCTGGGGTGGGGGTGGGAGCAACAACAGAGGCTCCCTAAAGGCCAGGGAAGCCCCTGGAGAGGAGCCTTGGTCGTGCTCTCCCATAGGCTCTTCTCCAGGTTCTAGGACAGCCTCTCTCCTGGCCTGGCTCTGACTCTGACTCAATCCCTCCCTCCCTTCCTCTCTCTCCCTCCCTGCCTCCCTCTTTCCCCCCCCTCCCTCTTCCCCCTCCCCCCCCCCCTCCCCCGTCTCTCTCTGTGTGTTTCTCTGGCTCTCTCTAAGGCACTTCCATCAAGAGGCCCCATGGCTTGGGGGGGGGGGGGGGGGAGGTCAGGACAAGCCGGGCCCCAGGTGGAACCAGGTTCTCCCTCCTCCATCCTCCTGGCAATCCCGGTGAGCAGAGCCTGGGCCAGGGAGGAAGCCGTAGTGGGCGGGGCTGGAGCAGGGCCTGGGGCGGGGGCAGGGCTTGACCTGTGGGCCCCAGACAATGGCTGGGGGAGGCCCCAGGAACTGGGAATTGCCCAGGGCTGGCTGGCTGTTTTTTCCTCTCTGCTCTGTCCTCCCAACTCCGGGAAACATTCTGTTCTCAGGAGGGAGACTTCCTCCCCTCCCCTCCCCCCCCAGGGCCTCTCCCAAGTCTCTCCTCTCTCCTGTTGGGCCCCCTAAAGCAGGAGCAGGACCCTGAGGCCCTGAGAGGAGCCACCAGCTGTGGGAGGAAGGAGAGGCTGGGCAGCCCCTGCCTGGCACCAGGCTGCCCCCCAGGCCTGTGGCTGAGTTCCCCCAGAAAGAGGCCAGAGAGGGCTCACTGGGAAGTGGGCTCCGGAGGGTCCTGGGAGGCCCCAGCACCCTTGGAGGAGGTGCCCGGGGCTGGGCAGCCAGGAGGACTCAGCAGAGGGCAGGGACTGGCTCGGCTTCTTCTTTGCCCTCTGCCAGCACCTGGCACTGCCCAGAAAGCCTGGGGACGGCCTGAGGGCTGCCAGGGATGGGGGAAGCTAGCAGATGGGACTTCTTCAGGCTGCCCCCCCCCCAGGCCAGGGACTGCCTCTTGGCTCTTCAGATCCCAGTACTTGGCACACAGTAGGCACCTCCCGCCTGTCTGCCCATTCGCCCAAGGGCAAAGGAGGGAGAGGGGCAGAGCAGAGGCAGGGATGCCGGTCAGGAGGGCCCCACAGGGGGCCAGGGGAGAGGGAGGCCCAGCTGGAGGAGCCTCGAAGGCCAGGCTGGGGCAGGGAGGGGACAAGGGGGGGAGGGGGCTTCCACAGAGCAGGGAGGAAATGCCTGGGCCAGGAGGGTCAGCAGGCCCCAGACAGTGGATCTGCAAAGGAGGCCAGAGCTAAAAATAAGCTTGGGAGAGGCTGGCAGTCGAGACAGCCTCATCATCTCCCACCGCCCTGCCCAAAGACAGGGGAGGCCTCTGGGGAACCCCACGGGCATGGCCTGGGGGAGGCAGAGGGGCATCCCGGCCCCCCTCACCCTCACCCCACCCCCAGGAGAGCCAAGAGACTTGGGCCAGACCAGTGCAGCCTGCATCTGGGGGGGGGGGAGCCCTGGCTATGCCCCCATCCTGCTCCCCCAGCCCAGCCTCTGCTGGGCTCCTTTGAGGATGGGAACCTCAGAGCTGGGGGAGCTCTCAGGGAGAATCCAGGCTAAGCTCTCTCTGCAACCTCCCTAAAAGGAGGTCATCCAGCCTCAGCTCAGATGCTTCAGTGCACGGGGAGCTCACTACCCCCAGATCCTGCCGGAAAGCTCTGGCGCTCTCCTGACCCCCTTTTCTGTCTGCTCTCATCTGAGGCTTTCCTAAAATAGATCCTCAGCTCCCTCCTTCCCTGCCTGCCTGCCAGGCTGACCTGGAGGTCAAGGAGACCCCAAGGAATCTAGAGGACCCCCCACCCCCGCATTCTTCAGCCCAGTTATCACTGGGACTGAGGCCAGGCTGTGGGGGAGGTGGGAGCCTTCCTGTCCTGCTCCCAGGAGAGGAACTGGCTGTGCTAGCAAATCAGGGCTGCCCCTGGGCCCTGGGGATGGAGGCTGGGAGGCTGGGAGCCTTCCTGGGGTCCTGGGGAAGCCCTGGGGGAAAAGGAGCAGACAGATCAAGGGGGGGGGCCCAGGCCTCTGACCCAAGGGCCTGGCTTCAAATCCTACCTCTCCCACATTCTCTTCTCTGGGCCTCCCTTACCTCCTCTGGAAAATGAGGGCTTTAGACTAGATGTCACCTGAGGTCCCGTCTAGTTCCAAGTCTGGGATCTGATGGCCCTCTCTGGCTGGCGAGGCACAGCCAAATGAAGCCAGGCTCCCCAGCCTGGCATTTGGGGCCGATGCCCTCTGAATGAAGCCAGGCTCCCTGGCCTGGCATTCGGGGCTCTCTTCCATCTTCACCCAGTCTATCCAACCATTTTTGCCAGCCCAGGCTGTGCCTCACTAACCCCACTTCCTTCTTGGACAGGATTAGTAGATGTGAGGAAGGTTGTCCCACAGCCACAGCCTTACGGGGACAGAAGGCAAGAACTGGAGGCCCAGCACCAGTCATGTCCCGGCTCGCTCTGTCTGCCACGGCCCATCCAGCAGCCTGTAACCCTGTTAGAGGGCCGCGTGCCTCAGAGCTCAGCCCCCCCAAGAAGTCATTAGATACTGTTCTCAAATGAAGGAGTGCCCATGAATCTGCCCACGGACATGCCCCGTCAACAAACCGTTCAGGTTCCCCTCGACGATCCAGGCATAACCCCCTGCCACAGACCAGAAGGAAGCTGGGCCTTGGCTGTCTGAAACCCTGGCTTCGCAGGGGGGAAACTGAGGCTGGAAGCAGTTCGTGAAGGGGCTTTGCTGAGACCGCACAGGGATGGAGGGCAAGAGCTGGGCTTGAGGTCCAAGCGGAGCCTGTCTAGCTGGACCGTCACCAGCCCACAGAGGGCTCTGGGTGAAGGATGCAGAGCCGGGCCCAGCGCCTGGCCCCAGACCCAGGCCTTCCCACTGGCCCTTGCTGCCTCCCTCGTCTGGGAGGTCAACTGGGGCTTTACTATTTGAGCCCTTCCTGGCTACGGAGCTAGAGGGACTCTCGTGCCTCCTGCCAGTGAGCCCAGCTGGGCTAGTGCAGGCAGAGTTCTGCCCCAGGAAGCAGTCTGTCTGCCAGATTTCCTGGGCTAGAAGGTGTCACCGACTCCCTGATGGGGCCCGTGAACGAGGCCTGAGGTGGAGAGGCCCCCGGCCCCCCTTAGACACAGGGGCCCAGCCTGGCCTGCCCTCGGGGCCTGAGGCTGCTACCTCTGCAATGGGCACACGGAGGAGGCCCCTGGACAGGCAGGGGACCCCCTGGGGCGGTGCTCAAGAAGGGGGAAGATTTCCTTTGCCCAAAGAAATTCTCCATCTATTATTCACCCCGAAAGGCACTGGGGGGGGTGCTATGGCTCCAGTGTGAGCACCCACTTCATGCCTCCTGGGGAGGGCCTTGACTGCCGACATAAGGAGTTTGGACTTTGTTCAGAAGGCAATGGGAAGCCCCTGAAGGTTGCTGGGCAGAGAAGTGACAAGGCCTGGGCTGGACCTGGTGATGGAGGACAGAGACCAGTAGGAGAGCAGTGGGGTGGGGGCCTGGGCGGCAGGGGCTTCCTGGGGCCACGAGTACGGCTGTAACTAGGGCAGAGCAGCCAGGGCCGGTGCCGGCCACTGATAACAGGCTAGACCTTCAGCAGCCTGGCACCTCACTAGCAAGGAGAACCTTCCCAGAGGAAGAGAGCGGGAGGCGGCTCCCCTCCGGGACCCTGTGTCCTGGGCACCCAGGTCAGTCCTCTCTGCCCACCTCCTCTGGTCCACTTGGGTCCCTGCTCCCTCCTTTCTCTCCTTTGTCCTCCTTGGCAGGTCACCAGGCAGCGGATCCCAGTCCAAGTGAGGGGCCAGGAAACTGGGGCCAGCAGGAGGGAGCTGCCCAAGGCGGTGGGGCCACCCAGGCACTGAGGAAGGAGACTGGGGCTTCTCTCCCCAAACCCAGGGGGCAGGAGGAGATGCTGTCACTGCCATGGACTCTGGGCACCCAGGGGGGCAGGGGGAGATGCTGTCACTGCCATGGACTCGGGGCACCCAGGGGGGCAGGGGGAGATGCTTGAGGTCCTCAGAAACCCTTCTGTGCTATCGGAGAGCCCCAGGGGCTTGGCTGGGGAGGGAGGGGGCTTGAGTCAGTCTGGCCCCCACAGCAGAGATCCTCATGGCCCCCGCTTTGCAGGTGCTCCTGGCACCCCTGTACTCACAAGGCCCAGACAGGACCTGGGGTGGAGGCCGAAGACCAAGGCCCCTCGCCCACGCTAGCCGCCGTCTTCTCGCCCCCTGCTCCAGTCTGGGTTGCTTCCAGCAAAGCTGGTCCAGGGGGTCCCCAGCCCCACTCTGAGTCCCCCCAATGCCCAGCAGGCTGGCATCACCCCCCACTTCCAGCTGCACCTGTTGTGGGAGCCACCCAAGGAGCTGGCCAACTGGCACATGCGGCGTCCTTGGACAGATGTTCTAGACGGGCAAAGCTATTTCCAGAGATGGGGGGGCGGGGCTGGAAGGAACGGGGCGTGTTCTTTCTTCTCCGAGGGTTCCGTGACCCACACCAGTCAGAGAGTCCGAGCACTGGCCCGCCAGCCCTGGATTCCTCAACAATCTGAGGTGGGGGACGCACTCTAGCGCCGTCAGTCTATGGAGAGGCAGTGCTCTCCCCTTCCATTGAGATGGCCCCCATTTGACAGAGGGGGAAACTGAGGCACCATGTGGGGGGCTCACTGGACTCCCTCCTCTCCCTGCGAAGCCACATCCCCACAGCTGGAGAAGTGGCCGGAGGAGCTGCCCCTTTCCAAGAGCCCACGGCAGCCCTCGGGCCCCGCTCGCCCTTCATAGAGAAATGACTTCCGGGTTGCTGTGAGCAGTGCCAGACTCAGCATTGGGACATGAAGGGGCAAAGATGGCCGGGGCGCGGGGGGGGGGGGGGGGGGGGGTCTCGTGGAACAAAATGGGTGCAAACAAAAAAGGATCTTCCTGGAGAAGGGGGGCCCTCCCCGGGCTCCCTGAAAAGGAGAGCTTCCGCCGGGGGGGCCCTCGAGCTGGGGATCGAAGGCACACCTTCCCAAAGCAAGTGGGTCAGCAGGGGCTCCCAGGCCCTGTGAGTGAGCACGAGGTGCTCTAGGCTCTCCCCAGCGACGGTGGGTCACCTCCAGGCAGGGCCGCGTGTCCCACAGTCCCGAGGCACAGCCACGTGGCTCTGGGTCCCAGGCAGCAGGGCTGGGGTTCTGAGCAAAGACCTTTTGTTACTTGTTGTAAGACAGCCCAAGCTTTCCAGGGCCCTTGGCCGGCCCCAGGAGCCTCCAGCCTCCTGCAGAGGAGAGCCACGGGGTCCTCACGTAACCCGGCTTTAGCTCGCCTCTCCTCCTGGGTGGCAGGAACAGAAGGCCGGCAGCCAGGGCTAGTGAGGCGGAAACTGGAGCAGGCAGGAGGGAATGGCATCCATCCGCTCGGAGGACACGTGCAGAGAATCCGGGGAGTTCTGAAGGCATCCAGGTGGAAGAAGGCCCTGGGAAACGGGGACCGGAAGGGGGGCAGGATGAATGATACTCAGGGCAGAGCCCTGCTGGAGAGACAGAACAGGCCACCTGGACCCTGGGCTGCAGGCGAGGCCATTCATGAGGTATTCTTGAGAAGACTTGGAGATTGATGTGGGTGTGTGGGAGCCCAGAGCTGCAGACCTGCAGACTGGAGCCAAATGCATCTGCTGTCTTTTGGGAAGGCGTCTTCTTTCCTCCAGCCCCAGGACACCCAGGGATGTGTCAAGGAAGACGGCAGACATGGGGCCCCCACTAGAGAGGCACTGGATTTCCTATCAGAACACATGAAAAACATTGCACCCTATGCCCAGCAGCTGGAATCCCTCTCTTCCTCCTCCATGACTCTCACACCTCTGCCTCCCCCACGCTCTGTGCTACCCCACTACCCACACTGCCCAGGGGCATTCAGTTTCTGTTTCTTCTGCCCCATCACCCTCTGCCAGGTATCGCCCTTCTCTGGGAATCATGCTGGAGCACCCCATAGATGCCCACATTTAGATGATGCCCACAGAGCTGGCTGTCCCCAGACGAGGAGGGGAAGGGCTCAGAACTGAAAGGGGGGATGTCTTGCCCTCTGGAAATAGTGCCAGGCTTGGAATAACCCCATGATTCTGCTTGAAACAAGGTTGGGTGTTTAGCACCACTGTTCTCTGAAGGAACATGGCCGAGAACCAAGGAGCACCCTGACCTCAGAGAAAGCAAAAGTTCGGGGCCTGGAAAACCACTTGGAGATGGGCCCCCAAAGTCACCGAACAGCTCATGCCCTAATACTGTTCCTCAGGCTATACCCAAACCAGGGAAATGACTCAAATGCACAAAATTAGTTAGAGCAGCTCTTTTTGAGGTGGCAGAGAAATGGGAATGGCAGCAGTGGATAGAGCACCAGGCCTGGGGTCAGGAAGACTCATTTTCCTCAGTTCAAATTTGGCCTCAGACACTTTCTAGCTGTGTGACCCTGGGCAAGTCACTGTCTGTCTCATTTGCCTCATCTGTAAAATGAACTGAAGAAGAAAATGGCTCACCAGCCCTATAACTTTGTGAAGAAAACCCCAAAGGGGGTAAGTGACCTCAGCAAGACAGTCTATGACAAACCCAAAGGCCCCAGATTTTGGGACAAAAATCCACTATTTGATAAAAAAAAAACTGCTGGGAAAACTGGAAGACAGTATGGGAGAGATTAGGTTTGGATCAACATCTCACACCCTACACCAAGATAAACTCAGAATGGGTGAATGACTTGAATATAAAGAAGGAAACTATAAGTGAATTACGTGAATACAGACTAGTATACATGTCAGACCTTTGGGAAGGGAAAGATTTTAAAACCAAGCAAGAGCTAGAAAAAAATCACAAAATATAAAATAAATAATTTTTATTACATCAAATTAAAAAGTTCTTGTACAAACAAAACCAATGCAACCAAAATTAGAAGGGTAGCAACAAACTGGGAAACAATCTTCATAAAAACCTCTGACAAAGGTTTAATTACTCAAATTCACAAAGAACTAAATCAATTGTACAAAAAATCAAGCCATTCTCCAATTGATAAATGGGCAAAGGACATGAAGAGGCAATTTTCAGTTAAAGAAATCAAAACTATTAATAAGCACATGAAAAAGTGTTCTAAATCTCTTATAATTAGGAAAATGCAAATCAAACAACTCTGAGGTATCACCTCACACCTAGCAGATTGGCTAACATGACAGCAGAGGAAAGTAATGAATGCTGGAGGGGATGTGGCAAAGTAGGGACACAAATGCATTGCTGGTGGAGTTGTGAATTGATCCAACCATTCTGGAGAGTAATTTGGAACTATGCCCCTTCTTGTTTTTCTTGGTGTTGGGAAGTTGTTGTTCCTGGGCACTGTTTGTCATTACTGTGGTGGTTTTTCCTTCCCTTTTTCCAGTCAGAAATCTGAGTGAGATGGGCAGGCTCTCTGTGTATGGAGCTAAGGCACAAGGATTTTGGCTGAGGCCAGCTCTCAAGTCTCTGCAGCTTCCACTGTGTGCTGCCCCTCTCTGTGCTATCTCCCTGCCAGTGCCCACAATCTGCGCTTCTCAGCCTACTGGGGTCTCAGGTCTAGCTGCTCTCAGTGGTAGGTCCTCGGTGCTCCCAGTCAGCTGCCAAGGACCCAGAGGTGCCCCTGACTCACTGATTCTAGTGCATGCTAACTCTGACTCTGGCTCTGTAGGTGGGGTGGGGGAGGGTGGATCAGCTCCCATTTTGGTGGAAGCTTTTTCACCCCCTTATAGTGTAGAAATGTCCAAAACCCACATACCTTCAATGCTGTACCTTACAGTAGAGTCCCTTTGTTCATATGAATTTGGATTTTGGGGGCTTTTTGAGGTAGTCTGTATCCTTAGGTAGTGAGGAGAGGAAGAGTCCTGCATCTAGACTGCCACCATGCTTACCTGGAAGTCCAAAAAGGGAATTTGGGGAAATACTAAGGGACTTCTGAGGGATGAAGTCCAAAGGCTCAAAATCTTCATTTATGCACAGGAAGCCTTTAGGGGCAACTACAGGGATTGGGCCCCTGACCTATGGGGGCCTGGCCCAGGTAGCAAACTCAGTTGGGTCAGCCTGGCTTGTGATCTGGTGCCCCCACCCCTCCAAGAGTCAGGCTCTAGCCAGAAGCCTGAGGTCTTGGACACCAGGGAAAAGAGCTGCCAGCTGGGGCTTTCCTTGAATGCCCTGCTGCCCTCCTGCCCCTCCACTCACCACAAAGGTCCCTGGGAAGCTCGAGCTCTGGGGCAGACACTGAAGTATTGGATCTCCCCACCAGGGAAGAGCTGGCCCTGAACCCAAAGAGGCTGTGCTGTAGATTCCATGGCAAAGGATGCAAACCCAACCTTCCCTGTCGTCATAGCAACCATCACTGTGGTAACAGGGAGTCAGGCAGGATGCTGCAGGAGATGCCTGGCCACAGTGGGGAGTGGAGAATCAGATTGGGCTGGCCCTGTCAGATTTTCCCCTGAACGGGTGGAAGAGAATGGTCCTTGGGGGGGGGGATTCCCAGCCCCTCCCCAAAGGCCCCCACTCTGGGGAGGTGACTCCCCTTGGCTGATCTTTGAGTTCTGTGGGTGCTGGAGTTCATGTCAGGAGAGATCTGGCTAAAAATCCTAGCTTTGCCATCCATTGACAATAGGGCTGCTCAGAACCTCAGCACCAGAAACCTTTCCAGCCAACCCAAGGCCACAAAAGAGCTTTCAGCAGCCTTTGTCTGAAGGCCTCCAGAGATCGGGAGCCTCTGAGCATCCCTCTGGGAGACTTCTCAAGGGGAATCCAAGAAAAGCTTTGGGTTCCTGGATCTGGTGGATGCATCCCATAATCCCCCAGCACATACTCCTTTCCACCCAAGGCAGAGCCCTGGAAGCCTCTCCAGAGTGTCATGTTTAAAGCTGGATGCTGTTGAATCTTAAAACTGCTCAGACTGTACCTTGGAAGATTTGGTTAAGCTATTCCCCATTTTAAACAATGCAGGTACTTGGTCAGGAATGTATTAAGAACTTTAAAATTACTTTACCCTGCTCAGACAGTGGCTTAGGGGAAGATAACATTGTAAACTCCTTACTGAATTTGAAAAGTCTCCAACTCATACTTATAGTGAAGCAAAAACCCTAAGCTAGATGGTCTATTTTTAGATCTAATACAAAAGGGTGCTAAGTACTTATAAAGGTTAAATTAATCACTAAAAGGTCAAGCAACTTACAAAAGGCAAGCTTAACAAAAGAGGTGTGAAATGCTCAGAAGATATAATGAACCCAGAGAAGGTGAGAACTAAAGATGTTAACTAAGAATGCTCAGTCCTGGGGAAAACGTCTACTGTGATTGGTAGATGTGAAAATTTATGGGAGGTGACACAAGAGAAATTTCTCTTTAAAAGGAGCTGGCTCTCTGAACTTAGTTGGGGAGTTTGGACTAGTTGGAGGAGCTGGGTCTCTGAAACTCAGTTCAGGAGTTGAGGATTTCAGTGAAAGACTGGAGTTTTGCTTGGGACAAATCTTGTGGTGAGTGATTAAAGACTGACTAGTCTCTCTTAAAGCTCAGGCCTAGGCCATTTGGCATAGGCCCTTTCTTATGATTTCCTCTTACTCTGTCTCTCACCCTTCCCTTAATTCCTTCATTTGTATTAATTAAAAATCTCCATAAAAACCCAGCTGACTTGGTTATTTTCATATTTGGGAATTTTTCCCATGGCGACCACTTATTTTTTATTTAATTCAAGACACTAAAATTATCTTTACAGTTTTGGCAATTCACAGTCTTGAAACTCACATTTTCACCATCTCAATGCATTCTCTTTGCCCCACACTCTCCCCTCTCCTGAACTTCTTGTTATCATCCTCACTGCCCCTAGGCTCAGGAGCCAGGGGTCATCCCTGATTCCTCACTTGTGCCTCAGTCCCACATATCCAGGTTGTTTCCACCCCCCAACATCCCTTCCATCCAACCCCTTCCCAGTATTCCTAGAGGTCAGGCCTTGATCACCAGTCACCTACCCTCTCAGCTATTGGAATAGTCTCCCAGGGGTGTTGAAACCTCAGAACTCCCCCACCCCAATCCCCTCTCCACACCTGGCACAAATCCAGCCCTGCCCATGCTCCCCTTCTCTCCCTCCCTCTTTCTCTCCCTCCCTCTCTCTCTCTCTCTCTGTCTCTGTCTCTCTCTCTACCTCCCAATGGTTCCCTTTTACCGCCAGCAACAAAGACCAAGTCCTCTGTCCTTGAGAGCCCCAGCCTTGTTGTGGCTGCTCAGTTATTTCAATCATGTCTGACTCTTTGTGGCCCCATCTAGAGTTTTCTTGGCAGAGATCCTGGACTGGTTTGCCATCAGCGGCCTTCTCCAGTTCATTTTATAGATGAGGAAACTGAGGTTAAATGACTTGTATAAGGTCACATAGTTGGCAAGTACCTGAGGACAGATTTGAACTCAGGTCTTCTTGACTCCAGGCTATCCCCATCACCACTGAACTCTGCTGTCCATCAGCACTGGCCTACTTACTATTTCACACAAGATAGTCCATGTATTGACTGAGTCTCATGCCTAGAATGCTCTTTCTCTTCCCCTCCACTGACCTTCTGTCTTAGAACCAACCCTAAATATCAGTTCCTAGACAGAAGAGCCATAAGGACTAGGCAATTGAATTTAAGTGACTTGCCCAGGATCACACAGCTAGAAGTGCCTGAGACCAGATTTGAACCCAGGACCCCCATTTCCAGGCCTGACTATCCAGAGAGCCACCCAGCTGCCCCCCCACACACACACACACTTCTTAGATTCTTGAGCACTATGCCAGGTGGGACGCAGGTACCACCTCCTTCAGGAGCCCTTTCAGCCCCCAGTCTCATGTGGTTCCTATTTCCACACTTACACCTGGACAGATTGTCTCCCTGCCCAGAATTGTTTCACTTCTGCCTCCAAATGCCCATAAAGGGCCCCCAGAGGCCAACCCCGGAACATTATTAGATTGAGGGAACAAACGAATGAACTAACGAACGAACGAACGAATGAATGAATGAACAGAGTAGAAAGGGGGCCACAGAAGAACCAGAACTACCCCAAGGGTAAACTCCTCTCGGGTAGGGCATAAAGGACAGCCCCAAAGTGGCTGCAGCCCCACCCAGAAGGGGCGCCTATTCCCGGGAGAGTCCAGCCCTCACTCCACTGGGGCTGGGGGCAGGGAAGCTGGGCCCTCCTGGCACCCAGGGCTAAGCCGGTGCTTCTAGACATCCGAGCCTCGGACCGCGAGCCAAAGGCGTCACTTCCCCCAGGGAAGGCGAGGAGCGGTTCGGACCCAGCTTTGCCCACGACGTCCTCGGCCTCTCTCCGACGCCCGCGTGTGGCTGCGCCCGCCGTCTCGTCTCCTCTCCCCTTCCCGGCGGTCCGGCTTTCCTCGCTCGGCCCCGCCCCCGCCCCCAGGAGCGGAGTGACCTTGAAGGGGCGCCCCCCCCTTCTCCCGCACTTCTCCCGCGGCAGCACCCGAGCCCGGAGCGGCTATCGGGAGGTCCCGTCCCCGGACTCTCGGTCCTCCCCCAGTTGAACTCCACCCCCCCCCCCGCCCGGCCGACTCCAGTCTCTCGGCCTAGCGGCAGCCTGGAGACCGGGGTGTGCCGGGGCAGAGCTCTCGGGCTCCCTTGGCTTAGATTTCCGAAGGAAGAACAAAGACTTTGCGGGAAAGTAGGACCAAAGTCGCCGGCTCCCTCGCTCGTCCTGCTGGGCGCAGGGGCGGGAGGAGGAGGCAGGAATTTGCTGCCCGCCCTCGCTCTGAGAGAGGCCAGATCCAGGCTGGCCGGGGGCGGATGGGGGAGGAAGGAAAAGGGCTCCTAAATCCCCGGAAGCTGAGCTCGCCCCTGGGGCTACGTGCTAAAAGCGAGAGCCGTAGAAACAGCGGCGGTTCGGGCCAGAAACAGCTTCCCGAGGTCCGCTCGGTGGAGGGAGATGAGATAGGCCGACGGGAGCCCGGACCAAGAGGAGACCGACCGGGATCCCCGAGGCTGGAAGCAGGCGGAGCTCAGCTCGCTCAGCCCCAGCGGCCCCTGGAGAGCTCGCTGTGGGAGAGGCCCTGCAGAGAGGCCGCTGCTTTCCCACGTTCTGGGTGGGCTCTCTGTTCCTCCGATGAAAGGGGCCCAGAGCAAGCACCCTCCTGGGCCCTGGGAAGGAGCTTCCATGGCTGAATCAATCGCTTTGCCTTGAGTCAGGGTCGGCCTGGGGGCTCCTGAGCAGATGGGAGGGGCACCACTGCGCAGTACTGGCCATGGAAGGCGCCTTTACTCCATCAGGGAGGAGCGAGCGCAAGCTCTCTGCTTCTCCCGAGGGCCCTTCTTCCTCCAACAGAGCCAAGGCCCCATTCAGCTGGGAGCCTCTGTGGCCTTGTCTGCGACCTTCTCTTGTCCCTCATCCTACGGTAGCTTCCATTTTTAACGTTCTGGGTTCTGTGGCCCAAGATCTCAGCCCGCTCCAGGGTTCTCTGTTCGCACTCTAGGTCTGTTCTCCTTCCAGCAGTCCCCCCAGCTCTGGCACTTGCTGTCTTTGCTCTAAACTCCTAACTTTGGCCAGTCATTCTGAGCAGCAGGTACTTGCCCTTGGCCCCTCCCATCTGGCAGCTTCCCTGGGACAGAGCCGTCCTGGATGGCCCTACCTGGCTGAATCAGGTCTGCCCCAGGAGGGCCCAGCGGCCTGAGGTTAGATTGCTGGGAAGCCTGGGCCTGGGGGCTCCCAGCATGTCCTTGTCTTCTTCATCTAGACTATGACCAAGCGGGCTGGGCTGCCTCTCTTTAGATCCTGCAGACCGCCTCCTCCATGGTCCGTCTCTTTATTTGTAGCCATTTTTTCCTTTGTTTTAGTCCAGAAACAAATTTCCATTAGTTTTCCAGGGTTCCATGATTCATGTTCTCGTTCTTCCTCCCCTCTCCAGGAGCTGTCAAGTTCCACTTCCACTGGGTTATGCGTGTGTTATCACTTGATACCTATTTCCATATTATTCCTTATTGTAGTAGAGCGAGCTTGTAAAACCAAATCCCCAAACAGATCCCCAAATAAACAAATGATCAGTCACACATTTTCTCCAGCATTTCTGCTCCCACAGTTCTTCCTCTGATTGTGGTTAGCATCTTTCTCCTAAATCCCTTGGGATTGGCCTGGGTCATTGCATTGCTGCTAGTAGCAAAGTCAGTTACATTCAATGGTGCTACAATTTATCAGTCTCTCATTGTAAACAATGTTTTCCTGGTTCTGCTCCTTTCACTCTGCATCACTTCCTGGATGTCGTTCCAATTCACATGGAATCCCTCCAGTTCAAAATTCCTTTGAGCACAATAGTATTCCATCACCAACAGATACCACAATGTGTTCAACCATTCCCTAATTGAAAGGCAGCCCCTCATTTTCCAATTTTTTCCCACCACAGAGTGTGGCTATGAATATGTTTGTACCAGCAGATCCTTTCCTGTTTTGTCATATTTTTTTTTTAATATCTTTGGGATGCAGACCTAGTAGTGGCATTGCTAGATTAGGGGGCATGCATTCTTTAAAAGACCTTCAGGCAGAATTCCAAATTGCCTCCACAATGGTTGTATCTATTCACAACTCCACCAGCAATGCATGAGAGTCTCAATTTTGATGATTGTCCTTTTTAAAGGAAGTTTGGCCCTTCTCCCCTGCCCCACGCCAACCCCCTGGCTTCTTGGCCTCAGAAACCAATTCCTGCCCTTCACTACCAACACTTCAGGCTGTCCAAAAGGAACCTGGTCAAGACCTGGGTGTCACTCCTGTCACCATTGTCTTCTACTTCTCATTGAGGAATTTGTCCAAAGTGCTACCGGCCCTGGGTCCTCCTGGCCAGCATTTCCCCTTACCATAGCCTCTTCCTTCTCCTCTGCCCAAGCCTAATGTCACACCAGATTTCTTCATAATCTCCCCTGGCCATACTCCCTTCTTCTCTAAAGAACCTTGGAGAGGACTCCTGGCTCTCCTGTTCATTCCATAGGTAACAATTGAGCATCTCTTGTCTGCAAGTCCTTGGCTGGTGACTACACCAATTCCTTGGCTCTTTAACTGTCCCCTAGGTCTGGCTGGTCTCCCATGGATCATAAATGCCTTTAGGGGAGACATCAAGGCCCAGATCTCTCCTTCCTACCTGTGCTGCTCTGGAGAATTGGGAGAAAAAAAATTAGCCACAGTTGGGCTCACTGGATGCATAGGGGTTGGACCTGTGGGTGACTGGGTGGTGGGTTAAGTATGAGGAGAGACTGACCCTGGGGGCCTGAACACCCAGCTACTGCACAGGGCAAGTACAATCCCAAGACACAGGCAGGAAAAACCAAGGCCACTCTTTTCCTGTCCAGCTCTTTCTACTGGCCTGGGCCAGAGATGGGGGTCAGGGTGGGAAGGAAGGCAGAAAAACTCCCAGAACATGGTGATATCTTGGGTCTCAGCCCCTTCCTGGCATGTGCTCTCTGTGGAAGGAAGGGCCACTTCTGTGTGTACTGCCTGACCCTGGGCCAAGAGTAATGAGGAGTCCAGGGCCCAGCAGAGGCTGAGGGGATGGAAGGGACTCTCTCCCATTCGCTTGCTATGGGACCTTGGCCAGAGAGATGCTTGGTTTCTGCTTTTCTGTTTCTCCAAGTGAGGAATGAGAGTGATTGGATTTGGACGTCCCTTCCAGCCTTGATGTTCTGGGATCTAAGGTCTGACCAGGTCCCTCCCCTTCTGGAGAATCCTCATTCCGTCCCTCTTGACTGGTATCAAATTCAGATTTCTCTATTTGCAGCCTCATTTCCAGTCTGCTTCCACATCTGTCCCCTATGTGCCTTCTGCCTCCAGTCCAAATGGCCTCCTTATGGTCCTGGAGCTCAGCCTCTCACCTACTAGTCCCGGCAGCCTGGAATGAACTTTCTCTTCACCTTCGCCTCCTAGAACCCCTGGGTTCCAGCAAGGATCTGCGCTGCCCTCTGAGAAGGACTGAAAGCATCACCCTTCTGGAGCCAAGTTCACCATCACAGAGGGGGGCGGGCTCTAAGACAAGAAAATCACTCAAGGGTTTACCTTCTAGGCAGGGTAATTAGCCCTAGGGTAGGGAGGCAGGGGAGGATGCTGGGGGTTTCTCAGGTCACAGCATGGGGGTGGCCACAGAGCCTGCCTGCAAGTGGGAGGTCTTTGTAGTCTTTGCCCAGAATTCCAGGCCCTTCTCTGCCAAACAAAGCCCCAGGAAAAGAGGTGGCCCGAACTCCCTGAAGCCCAGAGACCCTGGCCCCAGAGGCTGCCTGGAGCCTGGAAGTGCAGTGCTGTTCTGTTCTGTTCTGGCCCTGACAGAGGAGAGAGAACAATAGCATCCAATTGGCCCAGAAGGCTGGGAGCCATTTTGCTCCTGGCCTGGGCCTGCGCATTTCAGAGACAATTCATCACTGACTGCCCTGGAATTATGGGGCTCAAATGTTCAAGAAGTGCCAAAGGCTGGGCCTTGGAAGGACCCCAGGAGTCCTGGGGCTATTTCTGGCCCATTTGATGGAAAGTTCTGAATTCTTCTGTGAAGGCTATTCTTAGCTCCCAAGCAAGTCTGCTGACCCGGGCATCCAAGGCAAGCCAAGTGGCCCCCCTGCTCCCCGAGGCTCTGTTCCAAGGACATCCAATGAGCCCCCCAAACTAGCAGTTACGGCCCTCCAATCATCAGGCACCGCTAAGCACTGGGGACCCCAAGACAGAAAAGAAGCGGCCCCTGCCCTCAGAGCATGTGCCTCTATCCTGCTAGGGAAGTGATGGAGCCACAGAGAAATGAAGACAGATCATCCAAGAAGGAGGGAGCAGGTCCCTGAGCTGAACCTTGGGGGATGCTGGGAATTCCAAGAAGTAAAGGGAGGGGGGAGGGGATCCCAGGCAGGGAGCTTGACAGGTTGGGGAAACAGCTGACAAGCTAGGCTGATTTGGCTGGACCATAGGGGGAGTGAAGGAGGGTCCTGGGAAATGAGGCAGAAAGGAGTGGAGATGGCTGCCCACTGAGCTGAAGGCCAGACTGCCCCAGGCTGTTGGACAAGTAGGCCAGTGCCTCAGCAGATGATTTTGGCAACTGTGTGTAGGATGGACCAGGGCAGGCAAGGTTCCTCTTCTCCCTGGGTCTCAGTTTCCTCTTTTAGAGACTAAGGGGAGGATCGACTAATTTGTCTTTAAGCCCTCTCCCAGCTCTGACATTTGAGTCCCTAATTCAGTTCCTACTACGCCCAAGGCCCTGAGATGTCTTTGGAAAACCAGGAAGCATTGGGCAACAGGCCCACCTGAGCTCCTCCTTCTGGGTGAAGGACCCTGAAGTCCCATTGTGGTCAGACTGCCCTAGAGCTGAGGGAGCCTTGGACTCTGCCCTCAAGACCTCCCCAGAGCCTTGGTGGGTCTGCCAGAGGGCAGGAGGGAAAGCCTCTGCTGGGGGCAGCCAGTGGCAGCTCAGAGGACCTGCCTTCTGAGCTCAGGACCAGGCCTCTCCTTTGGGGACAGCCTAGGAAAAGCCCTTTTCCCCTGCCCCTCTCCCATTGCCAGGCTACCTCCCAGCACTCCTGGGGAGCTAGAAGGCTGCTTCTGGCTCTAGAGCAGAAACCATTAGCAATGGGTGTTAGGGGACTCCAAGAGGCAGCAAGAGGCTAGTAGTTCAGCCTCCCCGAGGGAGCATCAAGATAATAGACCCAAAGATCACGGGAGCACCGACAGAGCAGCCTAAAAGGAAGCTCAGCTCTGAGCAACTGTAGCAATCTTGGCCACAGGGAACAAAGAAGGAAACATAATGTCCTGTTCCCTGAGTGGGAGGCTCCAAGGTTAGAAAGTTGCCTTCACAGTTGCAAATGCAGTTGCTAGATCAGTTGGTTTTGTTTAGTTTTTTCTTTGTTATGAGAATGAAGTAGGAGCAGAGTTTGGGAAGTAGATCCCCAAATTATTGCATTGCACAAACAAGTGAAAACAATGAAACTCCTTTTAAGAGGAGAGAAAGAAAGTGAAAGAGAAAGAGAAAAAAAGAAGGAAAAAAGAAAGAGTGAAATCAAGAAAGAAAGAAAAAAGAGAGAAAGAAAGGAAAAGGAGAGAGAGGAGTGGGGAAAAGAAGAGAGGGAAAGATGAAGGAAAGAAGGAAGGAAGGAAGGAAGGAAGGAAGGAAGGAAGGAAGGAAGGAAGGAAGGAAGGAAGGAAGGAAGGAAGGAAGGAAGGAAGGAAGGAAGGAAGGAAGGAAGGAAGGAAAGAAGGAAGGAAGGGAGGGAGGGAGGGAGGGAGGAAGGAAGGAAGGAAGGAAGGAAGGAAGGAAGGAAGGAAGGAAGGAAGGAAGGAAGGAAGGAAGGAAGGAAGGAAGGAAGGGAGGGAGGGAGGGAGGGAGGGAGGGAGGAAGGAAGGAAGGAAGGAAGGAAGGAAGGAAGGAAGGAAGGAAGGAAGGAAGGAAGGAAGGAAGGAAGGAAGGAAGGGAGGGAGGGAGGGAGGGAGGAAGGGAGGGAGGGAGGGAGGGAGGGAGGGAGGAAGGAAGGAAGGAAGGAAGGAAGAAATGGTAGAGAAAAGGAAAGGAAGATGAAGAACAACAAAAGATTCCTCTCTCACTTAACAAGGGGCAAAGGGTCTTTATTCTGACTTCTTCCTGCCCAGAGCCCTGTCACTGACAGATTCCTGTCTAAGCCTGCCAGTATCCTCCAGTGCCTACCCTCAAGCAGACTAGCCAGAAAGAAAGGAGGAATGGAGAAATGTGGGGGTGGGGTTCTTTTGGGGAGGGAGTGACAGGACAGCACATAAATGTCCATCCAGGGAGAACCTCCCTACCCATTCTAAGGGAGACAGCAGCGAGTAAATTGTAGCAAGGGAGCCTCTGCTGCCCCAGGCCTGGTGCAAATCCTAGGCCAGAGCCCTCCAGCCTCCCTGACTATTATCTCTGATCTGGAACCTTTCCATGATGCCTGTGAGTCATTTTTCACAGCAAACACAGAAGACAGGTCACTGACATGCCCCCACTGAGCAGATGGGAAAATTGAGTCATTGAGATGATGTTTTTTAAATCTATGGAAATATTTCCAGAGAATGACTCCATACCAGCTAATGAGAGCTGATTGTTAAATTTTCGGTGCGAGCAAGTACAGCTCAGAAATCAGCAAATACTACAAAGCAGAGCTGAATTTCTTGTTTTGTTCATTGTCTAGACTTAAGATTGAGATGGGGAAATGTCGATCAGGCAGATTCAACCTAAAAGTATAGTATGTGCATACTCTCCTCTGAGAGCCAGTGGTTAAACCTTCATCTGTGCCTTGCTCTATGTCCCAAGGCAAGTTGCCCTAATCTCTGGCCAAAAGGGGGCAGGGGCAGAGCCAACTCCAGTCCAGGAACAGAATCCCAGACTCTCAGCACTGGGGAGGATTCAGAGACATCTCTCTCCTCACTTCTCCATCGTCTCTGACCAATGCCTGGACTCATAGAATTGTTAGAGCTGAAAAGGATCCTGGGTATTCACAGCCTTCCCTCATTCTATGAAGGGCAAAGCTGAGGCACAGAAAGAGGGAGATGCTTCCCGGAGGCCAGACTGCCAGGGAGAGGTGGAGGTTGGACAGGAAGTCGGGTCTTGTAGCTGGCAGGTTGTCCCACCCTACCCTGCTCCTGTAGCCATTCTCTCCCTTCCCTCCATGCTCAGCCTCCTCTGTAGCCCCCTTAAAGGACTCCCCTCTGCTGAGTGAGGAAGAATTCTTCTTCCCATCCCTAATGGCAGAGGGTGAGCCCCAAGCCCCAGAAGGTGAGTAGCTATGGATAAAGGCAGAGAGAGGAAGTCAAGGCCAGGCCCAGGTACTCCCTGGCTTCAGCCAGCACTATCCAGAGGGCCAGACTGACCAGGGGAGCCTCAATAGAAAAAGGGGGAACAGAGAGAAGAGGCCACCTAGATAGTTCTCACTCTCCTGCCCCTCCCACACAATCAGCCCACACCCAGAGACTGGGAAAGGAAACCCGGGTCAACTGTCCCCATGCCTGGGAGAGTGGAAAGTGTGGGTCTAAAGGAGGAGGGCCCCTGTTTGAACACCAGCTCAGTAGCTGCTCTCTTGGACAAATCTGGGGGCCTCGGTCTCCTCCTCTGGAAAGTGGGGGAGAGCTCAGATTATTCTCTCCTCAGGATGGCTCTCTGTTTCTCTCATCCTAAACTGGTATCTCCAGTGCCCACTGGCTGTTGACATCACCTCCTGGCCAGAGGCCAGGCCCTCTAGTGTTTTAAGAGCTCAGGAAACAGGGCTCAGCTGTCATCCTTCCTGGGAAAGGCTTAGAAGCAAGCACAAAGGGCCAGACCCGGGTCTGGTCTGGGTGTGTTCTCAGGAGTTACTGAGGATGGGAGAAGAAGCTGAAAAGGGTCCATTTCCCCCAAAGCGCCTTTTCTCATTTCCCAGAATCTCTGGGCTTTCCTAGGCTGGGGCTGGGGGGGAGGGGAGGGGGGCGGAGCTAGGACAGTTCTGTGCCAAGCACAGGCTTTACCCAGAAAAGCACTTGGCCCTGCCTGGACAGTCGAGTGCCCACTGAGCCTCTGAATCATTCCAGGGACAAGGCAGAAAAGGCCCTGCAGCTGTGGATTCTGGGCCCAGGATTTATGTGGCGCCAAACGCTTTCACGGGGCAGATGGTCCTGAAAGGCAGCCTGGAGCCCAGAGCCCCAACTCTAAGCATAACTCCTTGGGGTGGGTCCCACGTCCATGAGCAGGTGCCCCAAGTCAAAGGGCTAGTCATCTGCCCCTCTAGAAGTTCTGGTACTACGCCCCCTGCCCCCCAGGAAAAAGGTGTCAGCAAGGCTGCTTCTCCCATAACCACCAGCTCCCAGCTGCCTCTCTCTCTAGACCCTCCCTCAAATGCCCAGAATCTCTGAACAGGAGCCGACAGCAGCAGCCCGGCTGAGAAAGAATTGTCCTGACAAATTGCCCAACGGAGGTTACAGGCCCAGCCTAAAGACCTCGTGGGAGGGGTCCCCAGCTCCAGAGGCAGCCTGCTCCACCCTGGGACCCAGTGGCCCCTTCTTTGACTGCCAGGACTGAGCAGAACACCAACAATCTCTCTCAGAGGTGGGTCCCTCTGCCTGCCATCTTCCTAGGCCGTATCCTGGGCTTGGCCCAGAACCTCTGGGCAACTTTGCTTCAGCCCTGGCACCCATCCTGCCCAGCCTCAGGGCTAGCCAGCAGGGCACACTCGGCTCCCAAGATCTCTAGACACTGATAGACCTCTGAAGCCCTGAGGCCATTATTGGCTCCTTCTGAGCTTCTCTGATGCCCTTTTTCTTTCCTTCATCAAAGCTGCATCTCCCTCCAACGGGTATGCCCAAGCACTTTGCTTCCTCCCCCATCCTGTGCAGTCAGAGCCCTTTAGATTAGATGTTCAAGGCTGCAGAAACACTCCTTGTTATCATCCCTTATTGGGGACACTCCGTCCCTGACCAGGCACCCATTGCCCTACTATTCAGAATCACAGGCCAGAGACCCAGGGCCAGCCTATCTGACTTCTCAGTCTCTTCTGCTGAATTGTCACCAGCTGTTCCATCCCTCTGTGTGTGTGTGTGTGTGTGTGTGTGTGTGTGTGTGTGTGTGTGTGTCCCCAAGACTTTGTCCTGGTCCTCCTTTTCCCTCTTCTGTCTGCACTCATTCATTGGAGGATCCCATCTTCTCTGAGGCCAGTTGGCAGCTCTCTGGAGATGCCTGATCATGGCTCTGCCATTGACTGTCTCTGTGACCTTGGATGAGTCACATTACCTTTCTGGACCTCCATTTTCTCCTCTGTAAAATGATCTAAACAATGTCTGAGCTTCTTCCTTGCTCTAAATCTGGGGTCCTCCAATCCAGATTCCTCTCCCTGGCCCAGGCTACCCACTGAGTTCTGGGTGGATTGGACATTTCTTCCCAGGGTCCTATAGCCACCCCAAATTGAATGTGTTCCACATAGAGCATGTCACTTCCTCCCAAACCCTTCTCTTTGGTCAGTTTCCTGCTTCTGTGGAGGACTGTAACACATCCTTCCGAGGCAGAAGAGCACTAAGGATAAGGCAATGGGGTTAAGTGACTTGGCCAGGGTCATACAGCTAAGAAGAGTCTGAGGTCAAATTGGAACCCAGGACCTCCCATATCCAGGCCTGGCTGTCTAGTCAGTAAGGCCTGTTTCTGCCCCAGGCCCCTAAATTCTAATCTCTTCCATTCTTTTCTTTCATGTACTTCCCATATTCCAACAATTGTCAAGTGTCTCTTGTTGGGGTATCTTCAGGCCACTCCCAAGGTCACGGCCCCAGTTCAGGTCTTTTTCCTTTCTTGTCTGGGCTTATTGCACCATTGGGCTAACTCAGTTTCCAGTCTTTGCCTTTTCCCATGTCATCCTCCACATGGATGGCCAAAGTATTTTCCTCAAGTGCAGCTCTCCCTGTGTTAGTCCCCTGCATCGGAGCCCTCCATTATTAGCCCTGCTGGTCTTAAGAAGAAAAGTCAAACTCCCAGAGTCCACAGAATTTGAGTTTCCAGACACCCCAGAGGCCATCTTGCCCAGTCTTCAACAGGCATCTCCACTGGCAAGTCCATCCAAAGAGGAGGAGCCCCGCCTCCTGTGGCATGCAGGTGTGTCTTGGCCCAGCCCTCAAGGTCAGGAAGTCCTGTAACGCATCAATTGTAAGTCAGCCTGGTGACTACTTCTAGCCACTCTCCAGCCCTGGCTCTGCTCCTGCCAACGCTAGCAGGGCCAATGTCCTTTGCTTGCCACATTGTGATGGCCTTGAAGGAGGCCACAGGGCACAGCCCTCTTCATGGGCCAGGTCTAGGCTGTCTTTCTCGCCACTCAAGACCTAACTGAGTGTTCCTGAAGACAGCCTCTTGGCCCCTCTCAAGGGTGACCCTCTCTGAAAGCCTGCAGGGGGCCCTCTGGTGCTCCTCTTGGGAGGAAGCTTCTGGCAGCTGAGCCTCCTTTGGACCATGCCCTGGGGAAGGTGGCACCTGAGCTGAACCTTGAAGGGACCCAGAATTAGGAAAGAGAACATTCCAGACCACAGAAATAGCTAGGCAAAGACTTGGAAGTGTAAGGATAATTTTAGTGTTTTGACTTAAATCTAAATAATTGGTCACCAGGGATGATTGCCAAATAATAAAATACCCAAGTCAGTTGGGAATTAAGGAGATTTTAATTGATATAGAGAGAAGGAATTAAGGAAAGGGGAGAGAGAGAAAGAGAGAGAGAGAGAGAGAGAGAGAGAGAGAGAGAGAGAGAGAGAGAGAGAGAGAGAGAGAGAGAGAGAGAGAGAGAGAGAGAGAGAGAGAGAGAATAAATTTAAACTGCTCTGGCTCAGGCTGAGCTAGGCAGTAGTTAAAGGCTTTGGCCAAAGTGGCCTCCCTGAGCCTAAGGGAAAGAGTCAGTCTTATCACTTACCATGAGACCGTCTCCAAGGAAGCTCCAGTCCTCCACTGAACTCAATCTCCTGAACTGGGTTCCGAACCCAATTCCACTCCAAACGGAATTCCTTCAACTGACTTTTTACCCCTCCTTTTAAAGAAATTTTCTCTTATGTCACCTCCCCTAAATTTTCACACCTACCAATCACAGTAGACGCTTTTTTCCAGGACTGCCCATTCTTAGTTCTCACCACTCTTTAGTTCTCACCTTCTCTGGTTAGATTATATCTTCTGAGGTACTTCACACTTCTTTGTTAAGCTCACCCTTTGTGAGTTACTTGACCTTTTTGTCATTAATTTAACCTTTACAGGTACTTAGTACCCTTTTGTATTAGATCTAAAAATAGACCTAGCTTAAGGCTCTAGCTTCACTATAAGGTATGAGTTAAGTACCTTCATTGGTCAATCAGGAGTTTACAACTTTATCTTCCCTAAAGTAAGTCTAAGTATGGGTGGAGTAATGTAAAGTTCCCAAGACATTCCTGATTCTTGTTAGACCAAGTATCTCCATGGCTACAATAGGGGAATAGCTAAATCAAATCTTCGAAAGTAGAGTCTGAGTAGTTTGTTTGTTTTTTTAATTCACAGAAGCTAGAGATGAATGAATGGTTGTGGATGAAGAAACTTTTCTGGAGAGAGCAGATTTCTCTGGAGCAGGAAGACAGGAGAGAGGGAAGAAAGAGTGAAGGCCCCCCCACCTGCTCCAGTGGTCCCAAGCCCCCAAAGGGAGGGAGGGGAAGAATGTTGGATCTCTTTGCCACTGACTGGCTCCCAGTGCTCTGGTACCTGCCTCTCTGCTGTCTCTAGGACAAAAGCGATGCTCCCTGGGCCAGAGCCCACTCCCCCTGGAGATCCGGTTCCCTTTGCTTAATAACAGCCACGGCAATCAGTATTACCTCCTTCTGCCACTTGCGTGGTCTTGTCATCATTCGCCCTCGCTGCCTCAGTGCTCCAGGCAAACCAGTCTGCTGGCTGTTGCCAGCATGGGATGCCCCATCTCTGGCCTCTGGGTATTCACAAGGGCTGTCCCCAAGCCTGGGAGTCTGGTCAGGGGCTCGGGGTCCCCAGAGCACTCCCAGAGGAGAAAGGCTCCCTCACAGGAAGGAACTCTCTGGACTTGTCCCCCGAAGGCCCACTCTGGACAGTGGGTATGCTCCCAGGTACACATGAGCCCATGAGAGGCGAAGACCATGAGGGATAGTGAGAGCAGAAGCCAGGCTCCATGCATTCCTTCGGCTATCTTGGGCATTCGGGGCTTTTTAGCCCTTCCCTTTCATCGTAGAATTGCTACTACATATCAGTTCCAAGGCAAAAGAGTGCTGAGAGCTAGCCAATGGGGGTTAAGTGACTTGCCCAGGGTCATACAGCTAAGAAGTGTGGGAGGTCAGAATTGAACCCAAGACCTCCTGCTGGCTCTCAATCCACTGAACCACCTCCTTACTCTCTGGCCCTTCTAGTTTAATGAAAGACTCTTGCTCGGAAATCACCTATCACCTGGCTTGTCTCATAGCCAAAAATACATCAGTGGGAATATAGCGGTTTGAATAATCCAATAAATCTGGGGGTAACTAAAAGAAGGGCCAGATGGGGAAGGAGGAGGGGTATGGGGGGAGGGATGAGCCAGGCTCCTCCTGAAATTGGCTCCATTCAAGGCCCAGCTCAGGTGCCCCCTCCTGGGAGAAGTCCCCTTCCCCGGATCCCAAGGGGTGTCAGAGGGACACAGAGAAGTCTTGGGGGAGAAATTCACTGCAATGCGTGCCAAAGGCTGTTGCTCCCCATAGATATTCAATAAATAGTGCAGAGGGGACAGGGCCAAATAACCAAGCCCTGGGGCTTCAGAAACGAGGCCCAGACCACCATCTCGCACCAGACCCCAAGCCAGAGTGAAAGCGGATCAACTACTTCTACCTAAAGGGTGATACAGGAAGCAAGTCGGGAGCCTGGGGAAGCGCATCTGTCAAATCTATGTAGAAGGGAAGTGTGCTTGAGCAGACCAAGAGCATCATGGGATATAAAATGGGTAACCTGATCACATGGAATCTAAAAGGAAAAACTTTTAAGGGGGGGTTGGTGCTATAAGATTGTTCGCTTATAAAAATGAATAATATGTCAGTTGGTTTTGAGTGATATCCATGTAGAAGCCGGGGGAATGGCTTGTCAACTCTGGGAGGGGAGGGAGACAACATGAATCAAGTAACTTTGCAAAACTCCTGTGGATGCATGTTCCTGGAATAGAATCAAGAAAAACGGAAAAAAGAGAAACAACTTTTGCACAAATGAAACAAATGCAGCGAAGATTAGAAGGAAAAGAGAAAAATGGGGGATGGGGGCGATTAGAGCAAGTTTCTCTAATCAAACCTCATTTCTCAAATGTACAGATGGCAATTGTACAAAAACAAGAGCCATTCCCCAGCTGATAAATGGTCAGAGGACATGAACAGGCAATTTTTGCAAAAAGAAATCCAAGCTATCAATAGTCACATTAAAAATGCTCTGAGTAGGGAAATGCTAATTAAACCAACTATGAAATATCCCCTCTCCACCTGTCAGATTGGCTAACATGATAGAAAATAAAAAGGAAAACATTCTGGAGGGGATGTGAAAAAATAGAGCCACTGGTGCATTATTGGTGGACTTGGGAACCAATCCAACCCTTGTGCAGAACGACTTGGAACTACTCCCCAAGGGCTGGAAAACCATGCATGCAGACCCTTTGCCTCAGCAATACCACCCCTAGGTTTGTATCCCAGAGGAAAAGAGACGGGATCCATTCATACAAACAGGTGGTGCTAAAGACTCAAAAGCCAAGAGGGTGCCCATCACTTGAGGAATGGCTGAGCACATTGTGGCACATGATAGAATTCTGTCGTGCTGTGAGAAAGGATGAGATGAGCTTCAGAAAATCCAGGGAAGACTTCTATGAACTGATGCAAAGTACAATGACCGGGAGGACATTGTGCAGTAACAGCAGTAATGTATGATGATTCACTGTGAAAGATTTTGCTATTTGGGTCGAGGCAGGGACCCGAGACAACTCCACAGGCCCCGTGTTGAAAAATGCCATCTTCTACCACAGAGAAAACTGATGAACTGTGAGTGCAGGTGGAAACAGACGGAAAAACACTCTGCATTTGTATTCATTTGTTTTGGTTGTGACTTCTTCTGCCCCCTAGCTAATGTGGACATATGTTCTGTATGATGTCACATGTAAAGCAGAAATCAAATTGTTTGCAGGAGGGAGAGAATTTGAGACTCGATTTTTTTAAAAACGATTGTTAAAATGGGTTTTTTTTTTTAGAAAAGAACAATCAGGACATCCAGGAGTTTAAGAATTCCAATTTGTCTGTTCAAAAGAACCCAGGCTTGGAGCAATACAGAATGACTGTCCCAGAGAGCAGTGGGCGTTGGGAGTGGAGTTTGTCTGTCTCTTCCCCCATCTCCACTGGCCATAAGCCTCTGGTAGGGGAGCCTCTTGCTGAAAGGAAGGCACCTTACATCGTCACTGGAGTATTCCAAGAGAACTTGAGGCTCACACCCCAGACAAGCATGGATCCAAGGGCAACTAGGTGGTTCAGTGGATAGAGAAGCAGGCCTGGAGATGGGAAGTGTTGGGCTCAACTGTGGCCTCAGACACTTGCTAGCTGGGTGACCCTGGGCAAGTCACTTCACCCCACTTGCCTAGCCTTTACGGCTCTTCTGCCTTGGATCCCATATTTAGGATTGTTCTAAGACAGAAGGTTTAAGAATTTTGGGAAAAGCCCAGGCTCCAGAGGGGCTGTCACTTGAGGCTGAAAGCAGCTTCGAGGAGAGGAACCTTTGGCAGTACAGAAGAGAGCTGGTGACTGAGCTCTCAAGGAAGAGCCTGTGAAAGCCAGGCTCAGCAACCCGCCCAGCAGAGGCTTCATGGCCGAAGAGGAGTTCCAGGACACAGCTAGGAGAGAAGGACGCAGAGACCCTGTAAGTCCTGAGCTGTGGGTTGCCTTGACCACATGTGTATCGCACTACCACTCAAAGCAGGCTGGGTGCAATGCTTTTTTGTCTGTTCCTGTGCCACGTGGGAAAATGCCTTTGCTAGGAGCTGATTGTGTCTACTGGCTGGTTGCTCCCAGGGAACACAGTGATGGGGTCTCATGAGATAGAACTAGGAGTGCGCAGCCCTCAGACCCTGAGCAAGTCCTTCTCCAGGGATTCCACTTACCAAGTTGCGAGTGCGGAGGTTGGAGAGTGCATATTGGGGGTGGGGAGTGCTAGGAGGGAATGAGGGAGGTCTTGGGAGCCCAGGCTCTTCCTCTAGCATGTCCACAGCTGGGCTGAGCATGGAGGAGGGGGAAGGGCCCTGAGCCTGTGGTCAGGGCAGAACTAGGCAGGGGAGGGGACGGGCTAAGAGGGAACAAAGACCAGCCTTCATCGGCAGCATCACTGGTCCTGTGTGTAAGAACAGGCAGCGAGAGGCCAGATCAGAAAGCTACTCCTGTCTGCCTTTCTGCTGGGCTGGGCCTCTCCCCGGTGGCACAGCAGCAAATGTTCCCCCTGCACATCAGGGGTGGGGGGAGGCCATTCGGTGGTCAGCCAGGCCAGGAGGCTGCTGGGAAATCCGCTAAAGCAAGGACCCAGGAAGATCTCCCAGAGACTTCCCAGCCAGGGTCTGGCTCTCAGCTGGCACACGAGGGTGGGCGGGAAGCCCCTGGTCCCAGCAGCCATGGAGAACCAGACCTCCTTGAACCAAAGATGCCGGACCCCCATAATGCATTGCACAGACCCTTCCCCAAGCCCCCCACCCTCCCCCTTGCAATGCTCACCTGAGCACAGACTCGGTGCAGTCAGTCCTTCCAGGTCTGGGCTGGCTCCTCTTAGACTCACAGGCAGAGGCTTGGCCACCAACAGCTTGGTGGGTGACCCAGAGGCAGGAAGGCCTGAATTCAAATCCTGTCTCCCATTTTTACCAGCTCTGCACACCTAGGCAAGTCACTCAATGTGTGCCTCAGTTTCCTCATCTATAAAACGTGCATGACAAGCGTGCCTCCCTCCCGGGGCTGATGGACGGGGTCAGATAATACTGGTGATGCCCTTTGCAAACCTTGTCGTGCGGTATAAGCGCTGGCCAGGGCTAGTGACAATTTGTGAAGGCTGCCTGCAGGGTCAGGGCCCGGGAGCCCCACCAAGGCAAGGGGGACACCCCGTGGGGGTAAAATGAGGGATCCAAGACTAGAAAGGACAAAGACAGGTCGGAGGATGTAACAATCAGCCCTCCCTGACTGGAATAGGAAGCGCTTTGTGCTGAAATGGCGCCAAGATGCCCCCCGCCATGGATATGCCCCAAGGAGTCATGGGAGGACAGTGAATTACTAGAAACAAGCTGGGCACCCACTGGGCAGCGCAAACTGACAAGGAGGGCTGGACGTGGAGCCCGTGATCCTGGGTTTGAATTCCATCTCTGCTCCTTAATACCTGTTGAGTGAGGATCTCTCCTCAGCCTCAGTTTCCTCATCTGTCAAATGGAGGAAGGGCTGGCCTCAGTGGTCTCAAAGGGACTTTCCAGCTTTAAGCCTGGGATCCCATAAGCCTGTGACTAGGGGTTGGCTGATCAGTCAATGGCCCTCAATGGAATCCTGCCCGACTGTGAGAGAGACGTGGATAGGAAGACCACAGCAGGTGGTGTGGACCCAGGGGCATCAGTGCCCCCCACACGTTAGCTTAGTGCCTGTCAGAGGCAGCTGAGCTCAGAGACCCAGAATGCACAGGGGCCACGAAATCGGGTAGAGGAGGAGCACGCCACAAGGGAACATACAGCTCTTAAGTCTCTGGGGGAAGATTTGAACTCAGGTCCTGAAGGGGAAGGCGAGTCTGGCAGCCAGAAAGCTGTTCTTAGAGATGTGGATTTGGCCTTGGAGAAGCTGCCTCAGACGTTAATTCTGCCACACTGCCTGGATGACCTTGAGCTCACCTGCCTGGGCCTCAGTTTCCTCCTTTGTAAAATGGGAGCATTGGAGCCAATGGGCCCTCCCAGTGCTCCACCTGGAGCTCCAGGTGTCTGGCCCCAGGCTGTCTCTGCTTGGGATCCCCCAACCTTCCTTGGCAGTGCCACCCCCTTGAGGGAGAGGGACAGGGCTCGCTTGGAGGGTGCCAGAGCCTTTGCAGAGTAACGATGCCCAGGAGCCAGGGCCCTGCTCCCCTCCAGCCAGCTCCCACCACTATTCACCCCATTCCCCGAGTCTGTTGGCCCAGGGCCCTCCCAGGACTTGCCTGGGCCTCACAGTGGCTGAGCTCTGGTCTGAGGCTCAGTGGTGGTGCCCGAGGCGTGTCCCAGATTAGGCAGGTACAGCCAGGAAAGCCCGAGGACCGAGGCCCCAGGACGGCAGCCCCAGAGCTGGAAAGGAGCTGAGAGAGGATCTGGCCCAACCCAGGGGGAGCCGAGGGGCTCCCGTCTAGAGCCAGGCCTCCAGGGAGGGGGAGATTCGAATCTGGGACCACTGACTCCAGCACTGCCCTCCCCACAGGGGCCGAAGCCCAGCCCTAGCCCTGCCCCGCACTGCAGAGCCCCCACCACGGAACACAGAACATTTTGTTCCAGAGAAGCTGCGACCTTGGTGCTAAAAGCAGGCACCCCAGGGACTGCTCTGCCAATGGGGTACTGCCATGGTCTCCCAGGGCCTCAAGGACCCCCCAGGACAACTCCTGAAAGGCACAGAAGCTTGAGCCTCTGGTCAGGCGGGCAAGCAGCCCCTCAGGGCCCCTGAGCCCGGGCAGCTGGGGCAGGGGCTCCCGGGCAGGGGCTCCTTTTCAGCACGGGTGGCCCTCCCTCAAACTGGCACAGGGTGCCCCTACTTGGGAGGGCACTGCCAAGGAGCAGGGTGTTATGGGAAGGCTGTCCTGAGGCCAGCCCTCCCCAGGGCCTCCAGCCAAAAGCATGGGCATGAAAAGCTCCCCGAACAATTAGCTCACTGTTCCCCGGGCACCACAGAGCAACCGTGTAGGCCTTTCTTTGGCTTCCTTTACAAGGCAGGGCAGCACCAGGCAGCTGAGCTGGGGGGCAGGGAGGCCCTGGCTAAAGGGGAGAGGGTGGACATCAGGGTGCTTCTGGGGACCAGACCCCACGGAAAAGGCACTCCCCAAAATAAATGACTTCCCTGCCCCTTCTCTCCTCAGATCTCTAGCTAGAACCTGGACTGTCATCACTGGCAGGGATCTAGAACCCAGCATGTCAGAACAGGAGTGCCTGTGGAATTTAAGAACACAGAACATTCATGGTGGGGAGGGGATCTAGAACCTACAATGACAGGACAAGGAGAGATCTGAGAATCCAAAAACATGGAACGTTCTCAGTTAAAGAGGGTCCTAGCTCTACGATGTAAGAATGAGGAGAGAACCCCAGAACACACAATGTTCACAGCTGGGAGGAACTCTAGAACCTAGAATGTCAGAGCAAGGAGGGACCCTTAGCATTTAGGACCTAGAACATTTGTGGGGGTTCTAGAACCTATAATGGCAGGACAAGAATGGATCCTTAGAATTTGGGACCTAGAACATTCAGTGGGGAGGGACCCCAGAACTTGGAATGTCAGAGCAAGAAGAGAACCTTAGAATCTACAACATATAATGTTCATAGGGGGGTGTCCTAGAACTGAGGACCGACTAACGTAGGGGCTTGTTTGGCTTGACTGTGCCTATTTGCCACAAGGGTTTATTATTTTCTTTTCAGGATGAAGACCAAAGGGAGGGACAATTAAGGTTCTGTGAGATCATTTCATCATAATTTTCAACCTAGAGCCAAGAACTCTGAGATGGGAAAGATCTTGGTCTTCTACAGTGCTGGAACCAGGAGGAAACTTAAATCCTAGAATGGAGAATGTCCACGCTGGGGATCCTTAGAATCTAGAATCCAGAAGGTCAGAGCAGGAAGGGACCTTAGAACCCAGAATCTAATGACTCCGACCTGCCAGGACATGGGTTCAGGTGCCGCTGCTTCCTCTGGGAGCGCTGATTAAGCACCTCCTGGGTGCCAGGCTCTGGGCTGCTGGTGGCTTTACAAGGAAAGACCTCGAGGAGCTGTTCACATCTAACTGGTTGATACATGCACAGATACTGCATTTCTGCCTTTCCCTCTCTGAGCCTCAACTTCCCCATCTGAACACGGGAACAAGAACGGCCCCCTGCTCCCCTCCCGGGACTACGGCCACAAAAGGGCTTCAGAACTGTGCAGTCTCCCAGCATTGTCCCTCCCTGGCTCCAGGCCTATCTCCTACCCCCACCCACCTTGGACACTGGGTCTGGGCCCACCAGCAGACTGGGACTGCCATTCCTGGGCAGAGCATGCGTGCCATGAGCCGGGGAGCCTTCCCTATCCTGGGGGCAGACCCCCATCTCTGGGAGGGGGAGGGGACTAGCAGCCTGGGCTCTCCCTGAGGGTGAGGTGGGTGACATTTGCATCATCCCCTTGGTTCGTGGCTAGGGCTGGGCATGGAGCAGCTGGGCGGCTCAGGTGAGTGATGGCCAGGTCCTGGGTTCCAATCTGGCCACAGACACTTCCCGGCTCTATGACCCTGGACAAGTCGCTGAAGCCCTGCTGCTCAGCCCTCACCCCTCCTACCTTGGTGCCAACACACAGGACCGACGGTAAGAGGGAAGGGAAGGGAAGGGAAGGGAAGGGAAGAGGCTCCTGCTGCTGCCCGTGGGGCTCTCAGCCACGTCCATCTGACCCCCTGCAGCAGCGCCAAAGGGCCTCAGAGCCATCCTCCTTGGGGCTCCTGGCAGGGCAGGGTAGTGGGAAGCCCCAGAAGCCGGGCCCTTCTCACCCCTGAAGCTCCACTCGCTCCTCTGGCCAATGGGTGGCCTGAGCGAAAGACCAGGGACATGGGGAGGGCCCCTCCTGCTCCTCCCCCTCTCTGAGGGGTGTCAGCAGCGCCCAGGCTCCACGTGCCTGCTAGCAGGGGCCCAAGGGGCGGCCTCGGGCCCTCCCGGCCCTGTCCCTGCCCCCTCAGCTCAGGCTCCAGCTGGGCTCCCTCATCCTCCCTCTGGCTCTGCCTATGTCTGTCTCACCTTCGCGCACACAAGCTCAAGCATGTCTTCCAACGCCAGAGCAGGCCGTGCCCCTGGAGGCTCTCTTGTCTGCCTGACATCAAAGCAGGGGCCTCGGGGCCTCCCAAGGGTCTGCTCCCAGCAGGCAGCGCCGGACAACCAGCATCCCAGGAGAGGCCCCGGAGCCAGGCCAAAGCCGAGCGGGGCTCCCTGTCAAAGGGCCGAAGCTGGGGCCGGCCTGGGCTAGAGAGGAGTGACCAGGCCCGGACCACCAGGCCGTCCAGCTACTGGGGCTGCCCTTGGGCGCTGACACACAGCAGGCCTGGCCTGGCTCACTCTTGTCATGGGAGACGACTCATCCCCCTCCGCCCCAGAGCAGAGGGGAGGCCGGGGGCCCAGAGCAGAGGGGAGGCTGGGGGCCCAGAGCAGAGGGGAGGCTGGGGACCAGGGGCAGAGGGGAGGCTGGGGGCCCAGAGCAGAGGGGAGGCTGGGGACCAGGGGCAGAGGGGAGGCCAGGGGCCAGGGGCAGAGGGGAGGCTGGGGGCAGAGGGGAGGCCGGGGGCCCAGAGCAGAGGGGAGGCCAGGGGCCAGGGGCAGAGGGGAGGCTGGGGGCCAGGGGCAGAGGGGAGGCTGGGGGCCCAGAGCAGAGGGGAAGGCTGGGGGCCAGGGGCAGAGGGGAGGCTGGGGGCCCAGAGCAGAGGGGAGGCTGGGGACCAGGGGCAGAGGGGAGGCCAGGGGCCAGGGGCAGAGGGGAGGCTGGGGGCAGAGGGGAGGCCGGGGGCCCAGAGCAGAGGGGAGGCTAAAGCCAGATGCCCACTTCTCATGGATTTTTCTTCAAACCCAGGTGGCACGGCACCCTTTGGGGGCTCCCTGTATCACGCAGCCTCTGGGATTTGTGGGCACCTCCTCCAGCAGCACCCCAAGGCACTGAGCAGGCCTCTGGCGTCTCAAGCTCAGAGTTTTTCCACTGGATTCAGAGTGGCTCCTGGCAGGGAGCTGCCACTGCCCGCTTGCCACAGGCCAAGGCCAGCTTTGGAGAGGAAGCAGATGCTCATTCATCAGCTCCCCAAAAGGCAGGCCCACGTGGGCCCCAGGGGACCCCTCTATCTTTCCATGCCCCCCCCCCCCGGCCCGTGGAGCTCTGCTTCCTGAAAGGGCTCAAACTGGACAGGACGTCTGGTGGCTGGGCCTCTTCCTGCTCTGTCTTGGCTCGCAGTGGGGGAGGAGGGGAGGAAGGGACGGCATCTGCTGAGCCCCCCGCACTACGGGGCCCAGGGGAGGCCCAAGCCCCCCCTTTGGATGACTGGTGGGCCAGGCCAAGGTGAGGGATGGGGGCTCAGAGGACAAAATCCAAAGGAATCCTGGGGTTCCCAAGCCCCCGAGGGAGGAGTGGCTTTCTGTCGGCTGTCCTGGCTCCGTATGAGTTCCTAGGTGGGATCCGGGGAGGTTCTAGGTGCCCAGATGCCTTTTTCAGCTTGTTCTTTTGGGGTGAAGTCGTGCCAATCGGCATTTGGTAAGAGAAGGGCCAGAAGTGTGCTGGAGCCTTTGGAGCTGCTCCTTCGGGGGTCCAGACCCTCCCTCCCCCCAGGGAGCTCCCAGGCGCCCCCTGTCCTCGTCAGCAGCCCTGCCCCACTGCCTGAGGCACCCCCAGGACCAAAGAGCTCAGCGCCTAGAGAACCGTCAATGCTGTTCGTGGATGCCTTTAGCCCCCCAGTCCCGGCACAGACGTGGGCAAGGAGCCCACCACTCGGAGGGGGCCCACTGGGCGCCGTTCTGTGTCCTCGGGGCCGCTCGAGAGGGACAGGGCAGAGGGGCAGAGCCAGAGACAGCTTGGAAGGAAGCTCAGCACTGGGGGCAGGGTGCTCTGGCTGGCACAGCCTGCCCAGGGCGTGGCCACCAGATCTCTGAAGGGCTGCCCCGTGCCCCTGAGGAGGCGGGATGCCCCCCCCCCCAACAGCCCAAAGTAGAAGATCATCAGAGCTCTTTGTGTCTGCTGCCATTTAAGGCTGGCAGAGTGTGCTGCCAGGCGCCGCCACCATGTTCCAGCCAGCTTTGGCACCTCTAATGGGATTCTCAGATAAGAATCTGTGCTGCTCCAAGCCGCCCCCCCATCGCCTCCAGGGGCAAAGCCAAAGTCTCCCCAGGCAGGGCTCGAATGACCCCCTCCATGTCAGTGGCACTGGCAGGGCGGCGGAGCCTCCCACCCACCCGGCCTCTCTTATCTGGGCAGCTCACCTGGATACCCGCCACTTACTGAGGCATCAGCCACAGCCCGGCTTACCCTTTGGGAGGGGAAAGTCCCGACCGACTCCCCCTTCTGCTTCCTGCCAGACTCTTCCTCCATCTCACCGGGAGCTCCAGGCCGAGCCTAAGGAACCCAGCTGGGGTAGCTGCAGCCCTGGTGGCTCTGCACTCGGACCCTGGACCGATCTGGGCCACATCTACACGGCAGCAGAGGCTCCCCAGCTTGCTGCGAGACTCTCCTGTTCCCTCCACTCAGAAGCCCATAGAGTGAGTGCCTGCCTTGGAATCGGGAAGACCTGAGTTCAAATGTGGCCTCAGTTTCCTCATCTGGAAATCAGCTGGCAAACAGCCCACTACTCCAGTACACCTTGGCCAGGAAAGTCCAAATGGGGTCACGAGGGCAGGACGGAACTGAAACAGCCGAACAAGAGTCCATCCGCTAGCAGGTCTGCGTGGATCTGTGTGGCCCGTGTAACCCCCAGGGGCCGGCTGGGGTCCCCGTTAGGTGTGGAGGAACGGCTGTGGGTGGCGTAAGGAGTCCCTGAGGATCCTCTAGATCACACTGAATGATCGTGAATGAATGAAAGCGCGGGATGCTCCTTCCTCCGGAGGGGACTCAGATCCTGGCATCTCTGGCCAAACTCACCCATTCTATGGAAGAAGAAACTGCCCCTGGGAAGAGGGGAGAAGACCACGCCCCTCGGGCACCTCCACCTGTTGGGTCCCCAGTAGCCCAGGCCACTGGACCATGGCTTCCTGCATCCTCGGGATCCTGGAGGCATCCCTAGTCTGATCCATGAATCCTTTGCCTTGGGGGCCAGAGAAGTCCTTCTGGTGACCATCCCCAGGCCAGGCCAGCCCTGGCCCCACCCCCACCCCCACCCACTTCCTGCCCAAGAATTGTTAGCCCCATTTTTCAGATCAGAAAACTGAACCTCAAAGAGATGATATAGCCAGCCTGAGGTCACATAATAAAGCTGAGGCTAAGGAGCAGAGAGCCTGGGAGCTGGAGGAGCCTGGGGCTGAGGATGAGGGGGCAGTTGATTGGCTTTACAATGGTAACAAAGGAAAAGGGGGACAGGAATGACTGAGGGGCAGAGGCTTGGCAATGGACACAAAAGGGAAAGACCCAGCCCAGGGCAGGGCCATCTTGGTAAAGGACTTTGGCCCAAGGGGAGAAAGCGCTGGACAAAAGCATGCTTAACATCTGATGGGATTAGCTATTGGCACTCAAACTCCCTTAAAGTCTGGGGTGAGTCTGAGGCTGGTGAAGTAGGACTTTCCCCCTGGGGACAAGGTCAAACCTGGGGCTTCCCCTTTAAGCTAAGTAAACGGGGTCACCAAATCTTTCTAGGCTTCTGGATTCCACGGGGACGGCGGCTCGCCTGGACCTCTCACTGGCTCTCCCCACTCTGGCCATCAAAAGAGGGTTTAAAGCGATTCAGAGGTCTGCAAATGCTGTGGGCCTGCACACAGTAGGCTTTTCAGTGTGGCGAGCAGATAAATGTTTATTCTTTGCCCAGCCTTTCCTCCCCTTCCTCCTTCTCCCCACCCTCCTCCTCCTTCCTTCCTTCCTTCCACCCTCTACCCCTCCCTACTCATTCCCTCCCTCCCTCCCTCCCTCCCTCCCTCTCTTCTTTCTTCCTCTTTCCTTCCCTAAAGCATGGATTTGATCAAATTGCCCCCTTCCTTAATAAACTGCTATGGCTCCCTATGGTCCCTTCTGGGGTCAAATGGTAGGAGTTCAGAGCCCTCCCTAACTCCCCCCCCCTTCCCCCCTTCCAGCCTCTTAGCCCGTTGCGCCTTGCCATATATGCCCTTCAGGTCTGTGACGAGCCTCTGGAAGTTCCTGGGAAGTAAATACTCCGAGTCTCTGGTCCGGGCGTTTTCTCTGCGTTCTCCCGTGCCGGGAGGGCTCTCCCTCCTGTCTCTTGGCTCTTCTGGCTGCCTTCGAGGCTCAGCTAAAAGCCAGCCTCCTCCAGGGCTTTCTCCATCCCTCTCAACCCGCTGCCCCCCTGCCTGCCCCAGCCCGGCCCCTTCTCTCCCTAGACTGAGCTCCTGAGGGCTGGGGCTGGCTCTGACTTTTCTTTATAGCCTGGCTCGAGTCCTTTAACAAGCGCTCCATGGATGGCCCAAGGGCGGCCATGAAGGGCTCCAAGCTGAAGCCCTGCAGGGAGGGACACCCCCTCTTGCCTCCTGGGGGCTCCTTCCTTCCTTCATCCCCAGCCTAGCCGAGGCCCTTCTCTCTTTCCAAGCCCCTCAAGGCCAAGAGGAGCCCCCCAAGAGTCTGCAGACTGGGGTGGGGCTTGTCCTGAATTCTGGGAGCGGAGCCTCAGCCTCCCAGGGAGGCCCCTCACCTGCCCTGAGCCTCGCCCTAGCCTGACTCCCACCCACAGGCCTTCATTGCACAGCGGGGCTCATTTGCTGTCTCCCCCAGGGCTCTGGGAGTCCTGACAGTGCCTGTCCCACAGGTCTGCATCCTGCAGCCCAGGACCCAGGGAGGGGAGGGCTGGACCAGCTCCAGGGGCCCCTGGGACGGCCAGGCTGGCCTCTCTGGCAGCCCAGTGTGACGGCCGGGCTCTAACCACTGAGCACAAAGCCCTCGAGGAGGGGAAATGGTCCATCTGCTTTGGCTCCAGGGGATGGAGAAGGAGCCGATCACTCCACTCTAAGGCCCTATTGGTGGCCTTGGCCAGGCTATGCCTTCCCCAGGAGCCAGACCTCAGGCAGAGGGGCCGCTGGCCACCACTCAGAGGAATCGTGAGGCTGTTCAGCCATCCAACAAGGACAAGCGTCTTGTCTCAGCTGATCCTCCTGGGACGGGCCTGAGGCGGCCAGAGCCCCCACCTCACAGATGAGGGGGCTGAGGCTGAGGCAGTGAGTGGCTTGCCCAGGGCATGCACCCAGTGGGGCAGGAGCCCCCTTGGGTCCTCCTCCTGGGCTGTCCCCCACATCAGGCAGTCCATCCTTCACTGGCTGCCCTTGGTTTGCAGATGTTGCTGTCTGGGGTTTCAGTCCAGCTCTGCCCTGGTTCTCAGGTTTCCACTGGGAGACTTGGAACAGGCTCGCTTCCCTGTGTGAAAGGAGTTCTGCCCCGTGACTTCCCTGGCTAAGCTGAAACCGGAAACTTGGCATTGTGGGGCCCGCCAGGCGTCCTCTTCCTCCTCCATCCACCTCCTGGGCCTCCTTCCTCCCTGATGTGCTGCTCCTTTGGCTTGGAAGCCCCTGCTGTTCCAGCAGAATCAAGCCTGGGGCTCTGTATACAGCAGGCGCTTAATGACTATTTGTTGTGCTGTGTCCCGTCCTCCAGGCAATGGCCTTCACTTTGCAGGTTCCCAGGGAGCCAGTGACTTGGCCAGGCCACTCATGGAGGCCCCAGGGGTGCCGTGGCAGGGCCCAGGGCCTGGGGAAGCGCCAGCGAGAAGGAGGAAAAGCCAAAGTGAGTTCCTGCCCTGGGGGCTTCCCGTCTGAGCTGCTACCAAGGATCCATTCACAGCAGACTCCTGAGGCCCCTTCAGGTTTCCTCCTGCCTGCAGAGGCAGAATGAAAAGGCAGGCAGCGAGCCTTGCTCTGAGAGTCACTGAAGGAGTACGAGGCGCCTCACAGAGGATCCTGGTGAGCAGGATCTGGGGGAGGGGATTCCGCACTGTGTACTGCTGCCCGGTGCAGTGGTGGCAGTGATGGGTCTGTGCAAGGTGTGGCAGCCCCATTCCAGCCTCTGCTCTCCCACACAGCATATACAGCTTGGTTCAGTTTCTTTATAGTCCGGCCGTCCAGCGGCCTGAGGGACGGTGAATAAGTGTCCACCGGGATACCGGAGGGCCAGCCAGTAAACAAGGGGGATGCCAAAGGGCTGCCCGAGGCAGCAGCCCCTCAGCTCTGGAGTAGACCAGAATGCCGGCCGCTCCCCAGCGTCCAGCGTTTCTAACCCCGAGTGCCTGCAGGCGCAGAAGCCGAGAGAGCCACAGGGTCCCGGGGCCGAGCCCTGGGCCGGCCTTCTTCTCTGGCCCTGCTTCCTCCGCAGCGCCAGGACTCTGCTCTGGGCCTCAGCAGCCACTCTGCCTCCGGCCAAAGGACTCGATGGGGCTGGCCGTGGCCAGGGACCCCCGCCTGCTGCTTGGCCCCAGAAGGGAGAGGGGAAGGCCGGGTCTCTGGTGAAATCTGCCCCCCCATTCTACTGCCCGGCAGAGGGGCTGGCTGGAGGCTCAGTGTGGAGGCCCCTTCTCTAGGCCTGGAGGTCTCCGGCCTCCCCCAAGGGCTCCTAGAACTGGGGTTTGGCCTTGGCCACAGTCCAGAGGAGAGAAGGAAGGAGCAGCTGAGAAATTCAGTGTCACTGAGTGCCCTCTGAGCCCGGGTGCCAGGCTTAGCTGGGGCCTGGCACCCCAAGGCACTCATAAATGTTTGTCTGCCACCTGTGCCCTCAGGGAGCCACCTTTCTGCCTCCCCCAGCCACGGCTGTCTCCCCTGGGGAGCGATGCCCAAGGGCAGGAGGGAGCTTGGCCAAGGGAGGCTGGTGGTGATGAATAGCCTGGCATCTGGGCCCGTGCCACCCCCCATACCAGCTGCTACAGAGGACAGTGAGCCGGTGTTCAGCACAGGGCGGCACCGAGGTCCTCAGATCCCCCAGATCATCTCCCGGGCAGGCAGGGGCTGCTGGGAGAGGAACAGCAGCCTGGCCAAGCCCTCACCCAGCTCGTCTAGGGGACCTCAGCACAGGCGGGGGGGGGGGGGGGGGGGGGGGAGGGCAGGGAGGCAGGGGGACAGGGGGGCAGGGAGGCAGGGGGCAGGGAGGCAGGGAGGCAGAGAGGCAGGGGGCAGGGGGCAGGGGGCAGAGAGGCAGGGAAGCAGGGGGCAGGGAAGCAGGGGGCAGGGGGCAGGGAGTCAGGGAAGCAGGGGGGCAGGGAGGCAGGGGGGCAGGAGGCAGGGGGACAGGGGGACAGGGGGGCAGGGAGGCAGGGGGCAGAGGGGCAGAGAGGCAGGGAAGCAGGGGGCAGGGGGCAGGGAGGCAGGGGGCAGAGAGGCAGGGGGCAGGGGGGCAGAGAGGCAGGGAAGCAGGGGGCAGGGGGGCAGGAGGCAGGGGGCAGAGGGGCAGAGAGGCAGGGGGCAGGGGGCAGGGAAGCAGGGGGCAGGGGGCAGGGGGCAGGGAGTCAGGGAAGCAGGGGGGCAGAGAGGCAGGGGGGCAGGAGGCAGGGGGCAGGGGGACAGGGGGGCAGGGGGCAGAGGGGCAGAGAGGCAGGGAAGCAGGGGGCAGGGGGGCAGGAGGCAGGGGGCAGAGAGGCAGGGGGCAGGGGGGCAGAGAGGCAGGGAAGCAGGGGGCAGGGGGGCAGGAGGCAGGGGGCAGAGAGGCAGGAGGCAGGGGGCAGAGAGGCAGGGAAGCAGGGGGCAGAGAGGCAGGGGGCAGGGGGGCAGAGAGGCAGGGAAGCAGGGGGCAGGGGGGCAGGAGGCAGGGAGGCAGAGAGGCAGGGGGCAGAGAGGCAGGGAAGCAGGGGGCAGAGAGGCAGGGGGCAGGGGGGCAGAGAGGCAGGGAAGCAGGGGGCAGGGGGCAGGAGACAGGGGGCAGAGAGGCAGGGGAGCAGGGAGGCAGGGGGGCAGGGGGGCAGCCTCCATGGATGCTCAGCCCACCTGGCCCCATGTTATTCCCATTGAGGAGACTGAGGCACCCAGCTAGGAAGTGAGAGAGGCGGGACTAAATTCATTTCCACTGACTGGGCAGAGAGGTGAAGCCAGAGCCCAGAGGAGAACTGCAGGGCTGTCCAGAGTTTCTCTGGGCTCCAGGGCAGGGTTGGCTCCCAGGAGACTATGGAGGCCACAAGAGGGTGTGGAGACTGGAATGCAGGGCCTGGAAACTGGAGGACCTGAATTCAAAAGCTGATTTTCACCACCTACTAGCTGTGTGACCTTGGGCAAGTCACTTCCCCACTGGTGGAGGAGAGCTCTGGGAATGCTAGCTATTGTCCAGCAGAGCCTGAGGGCAGGAGGGAGTGCTAGTTCTGCTCTGGTTTCTTCCTTCTCCTTCCTCATTCCAGGCCATGGAATGCCTGACTATGCCCCCTGCACCCCACTCCCACCTTGTCACCCTCCATCCTCTGGGCTGACCTCCAGGCCCTTCCACTTCTTGGTCATCCTCCTCTGGACTCTGCAGCTTATTGAGGCCCCCCTTAAACCTGGGCCCGGAGGGGATCGGCACCCTCCTGATGGAGGGGGATTGGCCAGAGGAAAAGGGACAGCAGATGTTTTGGGGGGATCTGGAGGGCCCTTAGATGCCATGGAGCCCACCTTCCCCCATTTACAGCAGAGGAACCAATCCTGGAGGACTGCCTGGACCAGCCAGACTTGAACCTCTATGAGCCCCCCCCCCCCCCCCCCCCCCCCCCCGCCTTCCTAGAGCCTCCTCTGCCTCTCTTGCATTCATGTGGCAGGGTGGCCATCCAGCTGCCCCCAGCAAAAAGGAGAGACAGGATAGGGCCTGGGGGGTGGGGGGGATGCCATCAGGGCAGCGGGAGAGACGGAGAGGACCCAGGACCCCAGGGGAGAGGCCAGAGCAGGGGCAGAGGGAGGCTTGGGAAAGGAGGCTGTGGTCCCCGAGGGAGCCCCCACTGCCTCCTGCCCTGCCCTCTAGTCTGTCTCCTCACTTGGACTTGTCATGCATGAATGAGGAGGCTTGGAGAGGACCCTGGGATAGGCCTGCTAGGGTGGCCTTCCCGGCGGCCTCCTTGTCTCCTTTTGGCCTTTGTAGCCAAGCTCTGGGCAGGCCATGCCGTGCTTCCCCTTCATTCAAGCCCCTCAACAATTCTTCAAGGTAGGTGCTATAGGTTTTACTATCCCCATTTTGCAGATAAGGAAACTGAGGCCTAGGGAGGTGAATGGGGTGTCAATGAGGCGTCTCCTGACCCCAAGCCTGACCTGACTTCCACTCACCCCCATAGCTGGAGTCAGGGGGCTTTGGATGACTCCCTGGCTCTGAAGCTGGGGCTCTGGGCAAGTCCCTTCCCTGCCTGGGCCTCAGTTTCCCATCTGTAAAGGGAGAGAATGAGCTCAGATGTCTCCCAGGTTTCTCTCCACACTGGAGATGTGGGATCTGATTTACAGAAGATAGTTCAGGGGAGCATCCTGAGGAGGGGGCTCTCCAGGGGGTCAGGGCTAAAGGGGTCTTCCTGGAGGCCTCCTCGCCCCCCCAAAGGACCCACTAGCCCAGCCTCACAGGGTGAAGCCCCCAGACCTGTGCCCAAAAATCCAGGAAGCTGCCCCAAGTACACAGCTTGAATTAAATGTTAAGGATCTGAATGAACAGAGGTTAGCTGGCCCCAGGAGATGCCAGGAGTTGACAGAGTAGGACAGGAGAGATTGCCAAGTCTGGCAGGACTGGCAGAGGACCTGGGTTCAAATCCCACCCTGATATTGCCTGGCTGACCTTAGGCTTTATGTCTCAGGTTTCTGATGTGTAACGTGAGAGGGTTGGAGAGGCAGCTGGGTGACTCAATGGATAGAGACTCAGAAGTAGAAATGGGAGGTTCTGTGTTCAAATCTGACCTCAGACATTTCCCAGCTGTGTGACCCTGGGCAAGTCCCTTGACCCCCATTGCCTAGCCCTTACACTCTTCTGCCTTAGAACTAATCCACAGTATTGATCCCAAGATGGAAGGCAAGGGTTAAGCAAGGAAAATGAGACTAAATGACCTCACAGATCCCTTCCAGCTCTAAATCAGACCTTCAAAAATGAAACTGAATAAGGAAGAATGTAGTCTTGTCCCGGAATCCAAACAACAGAAACCCAAACACTTCCCAAGTACAAGGTGGGGGAAGTACAGCCAGACCAGACTGCAGCTGATCTGAAAGAAGCTGAGGAGTTTGAGGAGTTGGCATCACTCCTGTGCTCCACAAGCTTCCATGGCTCCCCATTGCCTTTGGGGTAGAAAACAACCCCTCCAATGGGCACCCACCGAAAGTCCTCTTTCACCTGGCTCTGGCCTCACTTCCCTCTGCTTCTCTTGGTGCTCTCTCTGAGCTCTCGGGCCTTCTCTTTGGAGTCCTGGATATTCCCAGAGCATTCTGCATGTCCAGGGACTGTCCCTCTCCCTCTCTTCCTCCCTCCCTTCCTCCCTCTCCCTCCCTCTCTGCCTCCCTTCCTCTCCCCCCCTTCCTCCCTCTCTCCCTCCCTCCCTCCCTCTCTCCCTCCCTCCCTCTCCCTCTCTCCCTCTCTCCCTCCCTCCCTCTCCCTTCCTTCCTTCCTCTCTCCTTCCATCAGCCCTGAGGAAAGCAGCCTGGCTGTGCCTCCTCCCTCCTGGCCCCCAGCCCACATTCCATCTGCCCAGATCTTCAGGCCCCAGCCTCACCTTACAGCCCAGCCTCCCACCACAGCTGCCCCTTTGTCCTGTGGCCCTCAGGCAGACCAGGCTAACTCAGAGTGGAAGATGGGCAGACAGCCTAGAAAAACCCAGCCCAGAGTGGTTGGACCCAAAAGTTCTAAAGCCTATGTTGTTCAGGGAAACTGAGGCACAGGGGCTGGCAAAGGTCAGGGACTCTAATCCAGGGCCCTCTTCCCTGCCAGGCACTGCCTAGGAGCTTAGAACAAACCAAGCAGCAGAAAGCTGGCTCCTGCCCAGTGAAAACTCATTTCCCCCATGGTGGCCGGGTGCCCCCAGGCAGGAATCCCTCATTCCCCTGGTTTGGAGAATGCCTGCTCTGGCCCCCAGATCTTCCTCTCCAGCCCTCTCTTGACTGGGATGGTCAGGGCACTTTCCCATTTAGCAAGGGGAGGAGGACACTCACAGAATGAGACTGTGGAGGCCATCCTGAGGAAGGAGGCTCAGCCCAGGGGGAGAGGCCAATCTAACTCTGCTGCTGGGAAAGTGCCCTGACCACCTGAGCTGGCCTCCTGGGAAGGGGCTGCTGCCAGAGAGAGCTAGTGAGTGAGTTCCCTGGCCCTGGCGATGTCCCAGCCAACATTGGGCCACCCCTCCTTGGGGATGCTCTGGAGGGGGTAGATAGCAGCTTCTGGGTGTACGGACTCACCAGCCTCCCATCCAGCTCTGAACTTGTGGCAACCAAAGCTTTGATTCAGGCCCCAAGCCCAGACTTCTTCTGAACTGGGGTAGGCTGGACTTAGAACAAGAGGACCTGGCTTCAAATCTCATCTCTGCCATTTCCTACCTGTGTGACCTTGAGCAAGTCCCCTCCTTTCTCCTTTCTGTCAGTTTTCCCTTCTATAAGGTGAAGGGGTTGGTCTGGGGGACTTCCAGCTCCAAGAACCCTCCCTGTGTTTGGGTGCCCCAAGCCTCCTGCCTTCCCTCGAGTGGGTGCCTGGCAGTTAGCATTCAGAGAGCTGATGCTATGGGGGCAGAAGAGAGGCTTCCCCTCTTCTGCTCTCAGAATCCAGCCCTTATCCTGGGGCTGTCACGCGCAAGGTCTAGCCTCACTTGTGACTCCAGGGGTTCCCAACAGGTGCTGAATGATTAGTCAAAAAAACATGGAAGACAGCTGTATCTTTATGGCCATGGGAATGCTTTGCATCTGATAGATGCTCTGCCATCTCCAGGCTTGGTGTTTATTTTTATACCCATTTTCTTGGCACACAGATCCATTACCTAACACACATGGAGCTAAGGCATCTTCCTCTCCCCATGAACAATGGAGGGGTCAGCTGGAGGCCTTGGGGCTCCTGGGAGAGATGGAGCCTCCAATGGCTGCTGCCTCACAGCTCCTGGCCAACACAACACTGGCCCAAGGATGAGAGAAGGGGGAGTCACGTGTGCAAGTCCTTCCCCACTGCCCAGAAATAGTCATGGAGCATGCACCTGGAGATCTTCAAGGAGGGGAAGCCCAGCATCTCCCCAGAAACACATTCCTCTCACGGGATACTGGGCAGCTCTTGCTGCTGGTCTCTTTGGGCTCCCTGCCCAACCCCTATCCTGAGGCTGCCCTCTGGGGGCATTCTCTCATGGCCCCCTGAAGTCTGCTGGCCTCTTCCAACCTGCAGGCCCTCAACCACCCTGACTGCCCTGGCCCAGACCGTCTCCAGCTCCTTCCCTTCTGCTTTTCCCAGCCTCAGTGTCTCCCCCTGTGAAATGGGGCTAGCACTGATGCTTGGGTCCTGTGATAAAGAATGGAAAGCTTTGCAATTTGCAAAACTGTGCAAAACCTGAAAAGTGCAAACTTAGTTCTGATTGACAGTGGCATGTGACCAAGGGTCCCATGGGAACCTGAGGGGAGGATCTGGGAAGACTCCATCTTGCCCCAATGGACTTTTGTTCTGGTCTCCTGAGGAAGTCAAGAGGAGGGTCTGAAGAGAATTTCCCTGTGTTGAGCTGAGGAAGGTTCCTGTATGGAGCTGCTGGCAGCATTCAGTCTCACGTGGACTTCAGGACTTGCTTGGACATCGAACAACAGATCCTGGCTCTAACTGGCTTTGGACCCCTCCTGTGATATTTGGGTATCTTGAGTTCTTTTAGTTAGGAACCTAGTTAGCACAGCTAGTTAGGTTTTAAGTAAGCCAATCCCTCAGCCCTTATTCCTTTCCTTCCAAAACAATAAAGTAGATTTTTACATGTTTTTCCCTCTTGTGTTTCCTTTATCCAAAATCCTATCACAACAGTCCTAACCATGATTCCTGTTCTTTCCCTCCCCTCCTCCCACCCCCATAACCAATGCCCAATTCCACTGGGTTTTACATGTGTCCTTGATCAAGACCTGTTTCCATATTAATGATATTTGCACTAGAGTGATCTTTTAGAGCAGCAGTTCTCAACCTGTGGGTTTGTAGCAACGAGAATACATAATGCATATCAGATATTTACATTCCAAATCACAACTGTAGCAAAATTACAGTTTGGAAGTAGCCACCAAAATCATTTTTTGGTCTGGGGCCACTGCAACACAAGGAACTGTAGTGAGGAACTGTAGTGCGGGATCAGGCATTAGAAAGGTCGAGAACCACTGCTCTAGGGTCTACATCCCCAATCATGTTCCCATCAACCCATGTGACCAAGCAGTTGTTTTTTTTCTGTGTTTCTGCTCCCACAGTTCTTTCTCTGGATGTGGATAGTGTTCTTTCTCATAAGTCCCTGGGGATTGTCTTGGGTAATTGCATTGCTGCTAGTTTCGAAGTCAGTTACATCTGATTGTGCCACAATGTATCAGTCTCTGTGTACAATGTTCTCCTGGTTCTGCTCCTCTCTGCATCAATTCCTGGAGGTCATCCCAGTTCACATGGAATCCCTCCAGTTCATTATTCCTTTGAGAACAATAGTATTCCATCACCAACATATACTACAATTTGTTCAGCCATTCCCCAATTGGGGACCATCCCCCTCATTTTCTAAATTTTTGCCACCACAAAGAGCATGGTTATAAGTAGTTTTGTACAAGTCTTTTTCCTTATGATCTCTTTGGTGTACAAACTCAGCAGTGCTATGGCTGGATCATAGGGCAGACAATCTTTTGGGATCCCAACTTTTGGGACAAAACTCCACTATTTGACAAAAACTGCTGGGAAAATTGGAAAACAGTATGGGAGAGATTAGGTTTAGATTAACATCTCACACCCTACACCAAGATAAATTCAGAGTGGGTGAATACTTGAATATAAAGAAGGCAACTTTAAGTAAATTAGGTGAACACAAAATAGTACACTTGTCAGATCTTTGGGAAAGATTTTGTGACCAAGCAAGAATTAGAAAAAATTACAAAACGTAAAATAAATAATTTTGATTACATTAAATTAAAATGGTTTTATACAAACAAAAGCAATGCAAACAAAATTAGAAGGGAAGCAACAAATTGGGAAAAAAATCTTTATAACAAAAAGCTCTGACAAAGGTCTAATTACTCAAATATATAAGGAGCTAAGTAAATTCTACAAAAAATCAAGCCATTCTCCAATTGATAAACGGGCAAGGGACATAAATAGGCAATTTTCAGATAAAGAAATCAAAACTATCAATAAGCACATGAAAAAGTGTTCTAAATCTCTGATAATCAAAGAGATGTAAATCAAAACAACTCTTGAGGTATCACCTCACACCTAGCAGATTAGCTAATTTGACAGCAAAGGAAAGTAATGAATGCTGGAGGGGATGTGGCAAAGTGGGGACACTAATGCTTTGCTGGTGGAGTTGTAAATTGATCCAACCATTCCGGAAGGCAATATGGAACTATGGCCAAAGAGCTTTAAAAGACTGTCTGCCCTTTAATCCAGTGCTTAAGAATTGATTGAATCCCAGCTTGATTACTAGGAGCCCCAGCCCTTTCTCAATCTTCTAGATCTGGTGGAGGTCTGGGTGGGGGCCTGGCATGTCCTGAGCAGTCACTGTGCACAAGGGTGGCTACTGGAGGCCTGGAGTACAGAGATGACTCCCTCCCCACTCTAGGTGCCTCAGGAGAGGGTCTGAGCCCTGGCACAGCTGATCAGAGGAGTATGGACAATATGCTCTGGCCTCAGTTAGCACAGAGGGCTTCCTGGGCTCTGCAAGAGGGAACCTCCAGAGCTCAAAATGGCCCAAGATAGAGTGTCTCTCCCTCTCTGTCTGCCTGTCTCTCCTTCCCCTATGGAGAAAGGTCTTTTGTCTCTGGGCTGGCACAGGCTTGGGGGTCTCCAGGCTGTCTTGCCATCTGGAATGGGAAGAACTTGGTTGGGGCTTCCTCACCAACAGGAAAGGGCTCTCTCTCAGAAGCCTGACCCTCCCCCAAACCAAGGCTCCAGTGGGTCCAGGCTGTCCCTCTGGGGGCCCAGCAGCTGGGGGTGGAGTGTGCCCAGAAACTCAGGCCCATAGACCAGAGGGAAGGAGGGGGGCCCAGGTACAGGGTCTCCCTTTGGTGGATCTCTGTGCCCCACCCCCCAAGCTCGTCTCTGGTCCAAATGTTTAAAGCTGAAGAGAGAAAAGTGGAGGAGCTGAGTGGGGAGGCCGAGCCAGGCCCACCCTCCCCTGTCAGAAAGCAGCAGCTGAGAGAGGGAGATAGGGAGAGACAGCTGGAGAGGCACGAACCCAGAAGTCCTCTCCAAGAGCCCCCCACCAACACCCAAGACAAGACAGACACCCACAGGTGGGGGGATATAGGGGAAGTCACCGCCAGGGTCTCAATTTCAACAATTAGCTCCTCTGAGGCTCCCTGGTCAGGGCTTGCCCAAGACAGAGGAAGCCCTTCCCCAGGCACCCTCCCACCAAAGCCAGACTTGGTTCTCTTGGCCCAGGAGGCTGACTCCAAGGGCCTGCCCCTCCCTACCCGTCTCCTCCAGCAGCTCTCCCAGACTGCCATGTCTCCTGTCAGCTCCCCTGAGGCCAAGAGCCCTGACTGTGGCTCTCATCTCCGTCCTGGGTTCCCTTCGGTGGCTAAAGGTCCTTGTGGGCTGTCCCCTCCTTCCTTCCCTCCTGAACCTGACTGGCCTTCGCCTTGGGGGTGAGTCTCTCCCCAGCTGGCGGTCCCAGTCCTCACCCTTCTCCCTCTGGCCCCTGGAGGCTGAGAAATGTGCCCAGCATCCCCCTCCGGGGGCTCCTCCCTCCAGCCCACTGGTCTGTACCTCGGGGGTCCTTCCTTCCCAGGCTCCTTTGCTGCCTAAAGCTCTAGTCAGGTGGGGGTGGGCGCCCATACTCGGCCTTCTCTTCTCCCTACCAGCCCACCTGGGGGTCTCCAGACAGCCCTCATCTCTTGTCCACCTCAGCCCCCTGGCCTTGTCCTCTTCCCCTCCCCCTCTCCAAACGTCCCTTTCTAAAGGCTGCCCCCCCCAGCCTCCAGGGGAGGCCCCCTAAGCCAGGGTCTTCTTATGCCCCCACCCTCAGCTCCCAGCAGCACCTCCTGCCCGGATTGGGTCCCTGCCTCGAAGCCAGCAGCCAGTGAGCTTCCTGGTAAGAAGCCACCCAAGGAGGGCCCAAGATGGGTCTAGTCCCAGCGGCCACCGGAGCTGTGGCAGGCAGGACCAAAGCTTTGCTCTAGCGGCACCCCCTGAGCTTGGGCCAGGCTGGTGGGCAGCTTGCGATCGGAGCCCTGCCCTGCCTTCCCCGGGAAGCTGAACGTGGCCGGAGCTCTGGTCTCCCTTCCTAGCCCTTTAGGGTTAAGTTGGGGGGCCTGGGGGGGGGGGTGCAGGTTTCCCGAACAGTTTCTCGGTCACAGAATGGGCCAAAGCTTCGGGAGCCATCCCGGGGAGTCCCGGCACAGGCTCTAGCCCCGCCTCCTGGTCCGTGGTGAGCCCCCAGGCCTGGCTGCTTTGGTCTTTGGAGCCTACTTGCTAAGTCTCCATGGCGGCCTGTCAGTGGGTGACCCCCCCCCCCCCAGCGGGGCTGCCCAGGGCAGACGCACCCCCCCAGGGCCTCCCAACAACTCCTTTGTTTTCTCCCCTCCCCACACCAGCATCGGACCGTTCCTAGCAGGAAAGCCCCAAGGGGAGGGCTGGGGAAGTGAGAAGCCCCGGGCCGGGCCGGCCCAGACCAACCCCGCCCCACGCCTCGAGCTCCCCCTCCCCCGGCCTGGCTCGATAAAGCCTGACCTCCCAGAAGCCTTTTTTGTCCCCCGGAGCCGCGGGCCAGAGCCGGAAAGGCCGGCCTTTCCTTTCCTTTGTATTCCCCAATCGGGGCCAAAGGCCGAGCGAGCAGCTCTAGGCCGCCGCCTCCCCCGCCCCAGGGCCCGGCGAAGGCGCAGACAGCACACAGACAGGGCTCGCGAAATGGCAGAAATGGTTTAATGTCGGACAAACCCCTTTGTGCACGGCATGTAAACTTGACTGAGGGAAGTGGTCATCGCTGGCGACGGACGGTCAGTTTATTTAAAAAAGGAACTAGAAACCCCGTCAGTACCGCGGGGGAGGGGCGGCGCCAGGCCCCGGTCCAGTCTCCCGGGCGAGAGCCGGGCGAAAAGGTTTAAATAGCAGAGACCCCGCCTGGCCGCGTGCCCCCTCCCCCGCTCCCCCCAGAAATCAGTGCGCGGTGCGGCGTCTTCGGGAGGAGGTGCCGGCACCCGGGGCGGGAGGAGAGAAAGGAGGCCTTTGTGAAGGGGCGGCTCGGCAGCTGTCTCTCGGGAAGAAGCCCCCCTTCTCCATCCAGGAAGCCAACGGGGCGGGTGTCCGGTCAGGCACCGAGTCCACTTGGGTCAGACGCCCCCCCCAAGCCTTTGGCTCGGCGGGCTAAGCCAGGCCGTAGTCAGTGTCGCCGCCCCCTCCCAAGGCAGGCAGGCAGGCAGGCAGGCCTTTCACAGCCCCGGCTGCCAAGAAGCAGCCTCTTTCTCCCCGCGGAGCACCGCCGCCCGCCCCCGCCCCCGGGGAGCAGGAAAGAAAGGAGGTTGGGGGGAAGGAGCCGAGCTCGGCAGCAGGGCCGGGGGCGGGGCGCGCTCTGCGGGAGAGTGGCCGGCCCGGGCCCCGCGGGAGCACCCCTCCCCCCCTCCGTGCCCGCAGGGCGGTCCGTGAGTCCGAAGGTCCAGGGCGGACGGGGGCAGGGGCGGGGAGGGGGCTCAGAGCACCTTGCAGCAGTTGGCGCAGCCCGTCTGGGAGCCGTAGCGCTTCTGGAGCGCGGCGCGGGTGGCCGTCTCGAAGACCTCGCGCACGCCCTCCTTGGTCTTGGCCGAGCACTCGAGGTAGTCGTAGGCCTGGATGCGCACGGCCATGGCGCGGCCGTCCTCGGTGCGCACGGGCTCCTGCTTCATGCGCGCCAGCTCGTTGCGCACGTGCTCGTCGTTGCGCAGGTCCTTCTTGTTGGCCACCAGGATGATGGGCACGTTGGGGCAGAAGTGCTTGACCTCGGGCACCCACTTCTCGGGGATGTTCTCCAGCGAGTCCGGGCTGTCCACCGAGAAGCACATGAGGATCACGTCCGTGTCGGGGTAGGAGAGCGGCCGCAGCCGGTCGTAGTCCTCCTGGCCGGCCGTGTCCCAGAGCGCCAGCTCCACCTGCTTGCCGTCCACCTCGATGTCGGCCACGTAGTTCTCGAACACCGTGGGCACGTACACCTCGGGGAACTCGTCTTTGCTGAACACGATCAGCAGGCACGTCTTGCCGCACGCGCCGTCGCCCACCACCACCAGCTTTTTGCGGATAGCCGCCATGGCTAAGCCGGCAGGACCCGGGAAGGGGGAGGGGGAGCGGCCCCCGGGGGGCCCCGACGGCCCCGCAGCCGCCGCCGCTGCTCCTGCTGCTGCCGGGGCCTGCGAGGGGCCGGGCGTCGCTGCTCGGCCGGCCTTCGGGGAGCGCACCGTGGCCGCCGGGGGCTGGGCTGGGCCTAGTCTGGCCTGGTCGCTGCTGCCGCCGGGATCGGCTGCTGTCGCTACTGCCGCCGCCGCCCTCCTCCTGGCCTGCTGTGGGGGCTTCCTCTGGCCACCGGTCTGGTCTCGGGCTAGCTGGCTCGCTTCCGGGGAGTCCCTCCCTTTTCTGCCCTCCTGCCCCGCCTACAAAGCCCAGCACTCGGAACGATCTTCAGCTACTGCAGCCTGCGCCCCGGCACCCGCTATTTAAAGGGCTCGGCCACTTTCTTAATATAGCCGGCCAATGGCAAGCGGGAGGGCTGAGCTCATCGCTGGGCGGGCGAGCCCTGATTGGCCGGCGGCGGCGCAGGCCGGCGGGCGGGGCCCGGGGGCTGACGGAAGGCGGGGCGGGGCGGGGCCGGGGCTGACGGAGGTCGATGGAGAGGAGGCGGAGGTGGAGGAGGCGGTGGCCGGGACCTGGTACTCCAGCCCCTGCCTAGCGGGACCAGACCTGGGATGTAAAATCGCTCCCAGGCTTCCCAGACCCACGCACATACGCGCGCCCACCCACGCCCAGCCAACACTCGCCTTACTGTGCTGAGCACCTGACTGGGAGCCGGGGGGACACAAAGGCCCACCCCCGGGCCCTGACCGCAGGTGATGGCGTCCAGAACTAGATGTGCAAACCAAGCCCGGGAACTTGTGCGGGAGGGGGCCGAGAGGGTCCGCAGAGCCGATCGGGCAGAACCTTGAAGAAAGCCCGAAATTTTAAGACGGAGGTACAGGGCAAGACGGGCTGTACAAAGGCTCGGAGATGGGCGATGAATGGCCTATCCGGGGACTGCAAGCCCGGGGACGGAACTGGCCGCCTACAGGTGCTGGAGTCAGGGTGGGAGGAGCCGGAGATGCCCACGAGGGAGGGAATGTGGACCTGGGCAGCCCTAGAAGGTCTCGATTTGCGGCCGCTGGGCGAAAACCCAGAGGGCCGGTTGGAGGACCACAGCTCTGGGCTGTTTGCGGAGCCAGCGGCGAGGAGGACCTGAAAGAGCTCCCCCTGGTGGCGGCCCCGGGCTGGAGCCGTGACCACTGAGCAAGACCCCCGAGAAAGAAGGCGAGGAGGAACCCCCTGCGTCCGCCCCAGACACCGCCTCCTCCACCGCCCCGGCGCCGCTTGTTTTCCCGCTTTTGCTTTTCCGGAAAAAGAGCGAGGAAGGCATCCAGCTAGGGCACCCCCCGAGCAGATCTGCGCCTCGGGGAGACCCAGGTTCAAAGGAGCCCCTCAGTGGGGGCCTCCCCCAGCCAAACCTTTGGGGTCGTGGCTGTCCGAGGCACGTTTCCCTCTGGAAGAGCTTCTCAGAAGCGGGGCTCCCCCCTGCGTTTTCGTTTGGGGTAAGCTTAGCCCAAGGACGCCAGGCAGCGAGCAGCTGAACCCTTAATTACCTCCGAGCTATGGAATCCCTCCCCCCAGCTTTGCTGCAATTCAGACCTGCTGGCTCTCCCTGACCCTGTGGATTCCGCCCGTGCTGCCGTTTCTGTCCCCACTTTACAGATGAGGAACTGAAGCAAACAGAGGTTAAGTGACTTAGCCAGGGTCACACAACTAGCATCTGAGGGCAGGTTCGAACTCCAGGCCTGTGGTCTGGTCACTGCTGGGACTTTCAAATGGGGGAAGCTGGTCCCTGCCCCCCACCTTCTCTCTAGACAAAGGTTCTCATTTCCTTCAGCAGACCCTCCCAGGAGAGTGGGGAGGGTCACATTCCCCACAGCCATACTACCTGGGGCTCACCTGGGGCTCTTGGCTCCTGCCTGCCCCCCCCTTCTGTTCTGCAGGGAGAAAGGAGCCCAGCCAAGTTACTGGGGGGAGGGCTCATGAGAGCAACAGGGTTCCAGTCAGTGGGAAACCTCAAGCATGGTCCCCCTTCCATGAGCTATGGGACGCCCTCTGCGAGCCTCAGTTTCCTCTGTGAAAAATGGCAATATTGGTTCAGTGGCTAGCAATATGCTGAGGACCATGTGTGTGCTGTGTGGCCCTGGACAAGTCACTTCACCCTGCTGGCCTCAGTTTCCTCATCTGTGAAATGAGCTGGAGGAGGATCTTGGCCAAGAAAACCCCAGCTGGGGTCCCCGAGAGTCAGAAGGGCCTGGACCTAGGGAACAAGGAGAGGCTGGCCCGGGTCACTCTCTGGGCACTGTTTTCTTCCTGGTTTCCGAAGGAGCCTTCCCAAACCCCACACTCCAGAGGGCTCTTTTCTTTCCAGGACAATGAGCAGGAAGTGGCCGCTGGCTGTTGGCCTTCCTGAGTTCCAGACGCCTTCCCATGAGCCCCCCCCCATTTCTTTTCTCCATAAATGAGAGTGGAAAACCCAGGAAACAAAACAAATACCGGGGATTCCACGGAGTCTGAGCCCGTAGGCCTGGCACAAACACCCCAGATGACCCCGGGCAGCCGGCAGGGAGCAAACAGACTGGGGGATGGGAGGGCAAGCTGGGCCTCAGGCCAGGCAGGGGAGGGAAAGAGAGCAGTTATTGCCCCTACATTATGGAAGGGGAAACTGAGGCACACAGAGAGGAGACCCTTGCCCCCTATAAAGACAGTATATCTTAGAGGGGCCCAGGTGTTCTAAGGCCCTTTCCAGGCCCCCAACCCCAGCCCCTTCTGTTGAATCACCCTGAGCTTCCTATGGCACCAGCAAGTCAAAGCGTCCCATACCTGCCCTCCCCCAGGAGCTCCAAACATTCTTGCGCCCATTGCACGGATGAAGAGGGTGTGGCTCCTGTTACCTCAGAACAGCCCAGGCGCCCAGAGGGAAGGGGAGGGGAGAGAGAAGCCTTTGGGTCCTTTGAACAGGAGAGCGAGTGGTGACCACGGAGTCTCTCAGCCCTCCCGGGGCGCCCCACAACCTCTGGCGGAATTCCCTGCCCAGGGAGGCTCGGCCCCGATTCCCTGGGACAAGTGCGCCCTCTCGTGGCACCCTTTGTGGCCAGCGTGCAGGGTGGGGAATTTCGAGCCTGTGGCGGGGGCGACAACTCCAGGAGGGATGAAGCGCCTGCGTGTATCTCAGGTATCCGAGAGGTGCGGGCTGCTGTGATGCCCATTTTACGGATGTGGAAACTGAGGCAGACAGAGGGTCGGGGATTCACCAGGAAGGATCTGCGGCAGCATTTGAACTCGGGTTTTCCTGACTTGACTCAGCTCCCTCCGCTATTTTATGAGCGAGGGCTGCGGGGCTCTTTGCCCCCAAAGACGGAGGGAGGGAGGGAGTGATGCTCCAAGTACTGCTCGCAGACCCAACTGATTGCAGCTGAGATCGAAGCTGCCCAGGCAGAAAGTGGTCCCTGTCGGGGTCACTTTCTTTCTCCTACAAAAGCTCCTCTCGGTGGCCTTGGCTCGGTTTTCGCAGCCCACCTGAGGCTTCCTGCCTGGAGAAAACCAAAGGGAGGGAGATTGGGGGGGGGGGGGGGGACCATGAGAAACTTCCCCGAGCGGAGCCTGGAGACCATTCTCCAGGGGAAGAAGACTGACTTCAGGGGTCAAAGGGAGGGGAAGAGGCCCCTTCCGAGCCTCCTATACTGATGCCCAGAGGTGGGGAGACGCAGGACGCTTCCAAGGAAGGAAGAACAGCACCCCTGGGTGCATGGGCGGGAATCCTCACCAGGGAAAGTCTAGAAAAGAGGGAGAGGCAAGCCAGGCAGGGAAGTGGGAGCCAGTGAAGCTTTTAAAGCTGAGGAGTGTCAGGAATAAATCTGGGCAAAGGAAAGATGCTCTGTCTGGCAGGAAGCACTTGTCCAAAAAGCATCTCGTTTGATCCACACAATCTACACCCGCAAGGTAAACGCTATTATTAACCCCATTTTACGGTTAGGGAAGCTGAGTCGAGAGTTAGCTGACTTGCCCAGGGTCACAGTGTCTGAGGCTGGATTTGAATTTGGGTCTCTCCGGGCTCAGTACTGGACACTTAGCTGCGGGGATCAGAGAGGGTCTATACCACGATCCCTTTGATTCTCTCCCCAGGCACCTCCTCTGCGTTTGCTGCATTTGCTCCTCTCTGAGCCCTGGCCCCTCTATCACGCTGCCACTTCTACCCAGCTGAGCCTCAGCTTTGGGTCACTGGCACCGTTCCCCGTCTTCCCTCCGACCTTCCCGCTATTCGCACTGCGGGCCAGAGGTGGAGAAAATCCTGAGACTGTCACGCGTGGGTCTCTCTAAAGCCAAGATCCCTCGCCTCCCCTGGGCGGTCCTGTCCTGTCCTTTCTCCTCTCTCTCGCCTCGCTGAGGCTCTCCTAACTCTTCCTCTCTCCTTACATCTCCCATGGCTCCCTCTCCCCCTGGATCTGCTGAGATCCTAACTCCCATTTTACAGACCAAAAGGAGGCCGTTTGCAGCGAGCTTTGCCCTCTTGCCTCTCCCTCAACCCCTTCCGCCCCTCTCTGGCGGCCTGCTCTTCCTGCCTCTGGTTTGTCATTCAATCACTCGATTCGTTTTTAGGATGAAGGGGATGGATCTGGCTGGCAAGGCCTCGGAGACCAGGAGCTGTCCAGCAGGGGGAAGGAATGACGCCGAGAGACTCAGAGGGCACCGCAGAAGACCTGCATGAACTGATGCAGCACAACAGAGCAGAACCGGGAACTCTGGGTCCAGAGGAGCCTGCAGAGCGGGAAGCCCTCAGCGGTAGCCCCTTCCTGGCGGTGCGAAGCAGGAAGCCCACGTGGGAGCCCCCCCCCCCACACACACACACACAGAGAGCTAGCGGGAAGTTGTTCCGCTGGACAATCTTTACTTGTCTCTCGGTGGACTTTCTGCGGGGGGGGGGGGGGGGGGGGGGGAAGGAGAACCCAACCAAATGGAAGCTGGTGCCAAATGCCTTTTAAAATGCCTGGAGGAGACCCGAAGGGCTGGGTCTGGGGTAGGCGCCATTTACATACAATCTGTGTGTCTCTTTTACAAAGGAAAAGCCCAGCGTGTGTCCTGTGCATTCCTCAGCCAATCTCCTTTGTTCTCTTCCCGGATACTCGGAGATGCCCCCGGACAGGCCGCGGTCCAGCTAGAATCTCTTCTTTCCTTTCGGTGGATCTCAGAGGCGAGGATCCCATCCCACCTGGAAACCCCACCTGCCCTGGGAAGTCTGTTGGACTTGATTTGGATGCAGTCAGGAAGATGGCGCCTCCCCCCCTCCCCCACCTCAGTCTGGCTACCGAGCCTGCCATTCCCCTGAGACTTCCTCTCCACACGGACACGTGCTGAGCGCTCCTCCGGAGGCCAGTCACTTAGTGTGGAACCTCGGGCAGTTGGCTCCCTCTCCAAGCCCCTTTCCGCTTCAGAAATTCTCTTCCAGGCCCAGCAGTTTCTCCGAAGGGGAAGCTGGGAGGCCACCTGACAGACCAGGGTAGTTAATGAAGGATCCCTTAGGAAATGAGAGCGAGGGGGGGGGGGGATAGGCAGAGGGGGGATCTCTGCCCAAGCACTGCCCTTCATCAGAAGGAAACCAGCACCCAGGAGAGAGAGGCTAAGGACCCCCTGCCAGGAGCTCATTCGGGGACTGGAGTGGACCAGGGAAGGGCTCCGAACTCTGCACTCCAGGGGCTCATCAGAGACCTGTGTGGAGTAGATTCAAGCTGTGGGTGATCTGGGGCTGAGGCCCGGGGGCCAGGAGCCCTGACTCCTACTGCCCAAGCAGTGAGAGGAGATCAGAAAGGCAGCACAAGCCAGCTTCAGAGCTGCAAGGGGCTTTGGAGGCCATTCAGTCCAGCTCCTCTCACTTTACACATGAAAAAAAGATGAGGCCAAGGAAGGTTCAATTACCAGCCCATGGCCCCACGGCTAAGAAGTGCCAGGTGGAAAGGCAAGACTTGAAGCCTTCCCAACTCGGTGTAGAGCTGTAGTACCTCGGACCCAGGCTGCCTGGCCTGTAGGGAATCTGTGCCTCTATGGACAGATTGTCTGGATGTTCTTGGAGGAGACCAGCCTTTGACTTGTCTAGATCTCTGGCCCATGGGGCTGGGCATTGCTTTTCTTTTTTCCTTCTTGTCTGGATAGATGTAAGGCTGGCAGGTGCTAATTCTATGTTAACTGAACTGAGGCCCTTCCTGAGGGAGAGCCCTGATCAGCTGAATAATGGGCCAAATTAAACAAGGAAGAAACTGTCACCGCAGTCAGTGTGAGGTCTAAAATCTGAGATTCAAAGTCAACTCTGCTTCGAAGGAGGATTGTTAGCTAGACAGTCTGGGGTTTGGGGAGACAACCCTAGAGGCTCAGGAGGAATCCATAGGGCTATCAGGAGGCCAGAAAGGCCAGGGGATCTTGGGGAGGATCAGAGAGACATGGAGGTGGAAGGCCCAGGGTTTTCTGCCTAGCCAGAGCTGTGGATTGGGTTCAGTTTGGGATCCACAGTCTAGGTAGGAGGCCACTAAATGGAAGATGGCTCAGGAGAGGATGCCTGGAACAAAGAGACCTTGGGTTAATAATGATGGGCTGGAGGAATTTTCTGAGGACAAGAAATGCTTCATTTTTTTGGCCTCAGTATGCCCAGTGCCTGGTGCCATAGTAAGCCCTGAGTTAATGTTTAAAAACAAAATAAAACAACCCTTACCTTCTGTCTTAGTATTAATTCTAAAACAAAAGAGCAGTAAAGGGCTACAGAATTGGGGTTTGGTGACTTGCCCAGGATCACCCAGGTTTAAATCCAAGTCTGAAGTCACATTTAAACCCAACTCCAGACCTGGCTCTCTATTCCTGTGCTTCCTAGTTGCCCCCAAGTAAATGTTTTTAGGCTGAAATTTGAATGTTCAGGTCAGAGAAGAGAAGACTGGGGTACATAATCACCATCCTTAAGTATGGGGGAAAGGCTTAAGGTTAGGCCTGGCCTCAGAGGATTGGAAAGCATAGTACAAAGATCATGGAGCTCTAGACTTAGAGGACCTGATTTCAAATTTTACCACTAATACTGTATCTGACTTTGGGCAGGTTAGTTTTATCACCCTGAGCCTGTTTCTTCCTCTGTAAAGTCATGGGCCTGGACTTCTAGCTCAAAATCTATGATCTTATGTTTAGGATTAGAGGAGGGGAAGCTGGAGAAAGGCAAAGTTTGGCTGACTATAAGGAGAGACTTGCTAATGATGAAAACTAAAATGGGAATCAACTGTTTTGGGAGGGAGTAGTGCAACTCTACTGGATCCCTAGCATCCAGTGTTACCCAAGGTGTGGGCCATCTGTCTATCCATCCAGAGCACAGGCCTGCCTGTCATGCTCAACCCTCAACACCAGAGGGTGGCATCAGCTAACCACCATCCATCTCCTTGTGCTGTGGCTCACAGTTAGCTGGCACTTATGCCCCTTTATGAGTGGCATCATCACTTTATTCTTCTGCCTTCTCCTCCATGTTTTCCTTTACCCCACTCCCCTTCTAGTTCAGCAACTATTCAATACTGACACTACTCCCAGAAAGACAGGGTCAATCTACTCCCCTGTGGCTCCATTCACCATCTTTGAGGCTCCAAAAAGGGCAACATGGAAGAGTCATTCTGGACTCCTCACTCTCTCTCATACTGTCCTTCCCATATCCAGTCTTTGTGTAAATTTTACCTCTACAGTAGCTTTTGTAGATTTCACTTCTGCAACAATCTCTTTGAAAGGATTTCATCTCTGCAACAACTCTGAGTAGATTTCACTTGTCAATGGATTTCACCTCTGAGTGGATTTCACCTTTCTACTAGCTCTTTGAATAGATTTCACCTCTGAAGTATCTCTTATTGATTTCAGCTCTGATTTCACTTCTGCAACAATATCTTTGAGTGGATATCAGCTGAGTGTGTGTTACTTCTCCAATAGCTTTTTGAGTAGATTTCACTTCTCAGTGGATTTCACCTCTGTAAATGAATGGATTTCACCTCTTTACCATCTGAGTCAATTTGCCTCTGAGTGGATTCAATCCCCCAACATTTCTTTGAGTGAATTTTACCTCTGAAGCATCTCTCATCAGTGTCACCTCTTCAGCATTTCTTATTGTTCTGTCCTGCAGCATCTCTCTGATAGTCCCCCTTCTCTGATACTACTGCCACCCTAGTGCAGACCTTCATCCTCTCACCCTTGGATCATGGCAGTAGTCTGCTGGTGGCCTTCTTCCTGCCTCAAGTCTCCCTCTTCTAGTGCAGCCTTCAGAATTGATCTTCCTGAAGTGTAGGATCTGACCAGGTCACCCCAACACCCCCCCCTAAATTCTTTCTATAAACATGGGTGATTCATTACCTCCAGGATCAACTAAAATCTCTTGTTCAGCTTTTAAAGCCCTTCATAACCTGGTCCCTCCTTTCCTTTCTTACACTTCACAGCCCTCCCCCACTATTGTGAGATCCTGGACAGTTGACTGCTGATCTCTGCACAAGACTTTCCATCTCCTGAGGGCTCAGACTGAAAGTGACAGTAGTACTCATCTCTTTAAGGACTGACAGAAGTGCTAAAAGATGAGCTTCTCATTTCCCCAATGGCCCCACCTGTGCCTGTCCAGTATAGTGGGTTCTGATCTCTTCTTTAAGCAAAACATTTCCTCTATCTTGATTTTGACTCAAATATTGAAAGGCTCACACACACACACACACACACACACACACACACAATTAGGGCAGAGAGCCAAACCCCTGTCTGAATGTTAGAAAATTTCCTAACTGGAAGTTCTGAAATAGTAGAGATTTTTTACTGATCTTTCATCTAATATAAACTGCATCAAATATCAGAGGAGATCACATAGACTCAAAGGTCATCATCATACAGCCTCTGGACTACAAACTGAGGCAGTTATTGTAACAGGGTATGGCTGATCCAATCTTAGTAGGAATATAGGAAATATAGGTTAGTATATGTATATAGATAGATACAGAGAGAGTACATACATATACATACATATACATATACTAATCTGTTTCCTATATATCATATAAGAGGAATATAGTATGTCTATATCTATTAGATATATAGTATTGGTTATACTATACATATGTATATATACACACATATAATATATATTTCCTATGTAGCATATAGGAAGTATAATATAGGTCAGTGGTCAAAGAAAAGGTCACATCCTAAATGAGCCTTCATTGAGGAGATGGGCAAGGCCTGGAAAGCATTTAAGGTGAGGAGCAGAAAGGACGACCAACTCTAATGCTGACCAGCTCTACATACCACAGTGAAACCCAAAGTATAAACTGTATTTGTCATCAATCAGAGAGATTAATTAGCTTGATTTTCCATTTGGAGCCTGTGGGAGATCAGTGAAGGAAGGGCTTTTACTTATTTGAAAGAATAAAGAAGGAAAAACAACTACCTGGAAGAAAAAATCTGACCATCTCTTCTACTTTGTTACTGCCCATCGAGATGGTTTTTAAGACATAGTGACCTAAGGGGAAAGAGAGACACCCAGAGGGAGCTTTCTGTCGTTTGTGCCCCTAAGCATTATTCCTTGTTCTCCCTAGAAGGGCAGAGACATGAGTGAGTTTCTCTGACTCTGTGGTCTGTGAAGTTAGAAAGCCATGAGTTGCTCTTCTCCCAGAAGGTGTAAAACAAAAGACCATGAGCTGCGGTGAGTGACTGATTGCTTAGAGGAGATGAGACCTTTGGAGAAGTCAAAGGATGGTTTCTAGCAAAGATGGCACCAGGGCAGGCAGGTCCAGGTCTAACACAATTGCCCTGAGAAACACACCAGCAAAGTTGAGAAAGAACTCCAGGAAAGCAGAGATTCAATCAAGCCAAATCAAAACCCCAGGAAGCTCTTCCAGCCAGTCAAGGAGGTGGAGATGGGACCAAAGTCCATTTGTGTCCTGGGTACCAGGAGGCTGAGGGGGTTAGGTAGAGTGAGGATGAACTCTGCTCCCAGCCCAGGGCTACTGAAAGAGGCAGAGGAGGAAGCTAAGGCCATGGCAGCACAGTTGCAGGAGCATCCATACTGTATTCAGACTAGAACCAGGGTCCATCTACCTCTTCAGAGGGTGAGGAAAGGGGCAGAGCCTCACCCTGGCAGAAAGTCTCAACCTAGAAACTGAGACGAGAGACATAAACAAACTATTGCTATGTAATATGTTATTAATAAATCATCATCTTTATTATTACTATTTTACTTTCTTTAAAATCTTACTAAAATTAAAAATCTATTATTTAACATTGTAATAAAATGTTGTATTATAGGATTAATGTTTAATATTTATTAACATTTTATTCAAAAATAAAGGACAATCCAAATACAATAAAGAAATCTTCTGAGTTTAGAAACCAGAAGCAGAGCCTGGTAAATACAAAGAGAACCTCAGAAGAAGATGGCTTGGCTACAACATGTCTAAGACTGGAAAAAAGAAACAGAGACAAAAAAATAATAATAATAAAACTAAGATGTTGAAGCAAATTAGAAGGAGACTAAACATCTTGAAATACAAAATGGAGCACTTACCTAAATAGTGGATACTCTGAAAAATAGAATGGCACAAACAGAACAGGAGACAACAGGAAATGTTGGAGCCTATATTGGCAGAGGTAGGGGAGTACTGTGCTCTCCCTTTCTTGCAATTACTAATGCCATTCTAGAATAAAGCTCTAATTTGGTATTCAATGGTTAGTACATTTCACCCTTCTTTTACCTTTTTTTTTCTTCAGTTGTTGTGCAAGATCAAGCAAAAGACAAATATAGACATAGCCCACTCTGCCTTGGATCCTAAACCTAATTAGTGAATTGTTTCAGTTATGTCTGACTCTTTGTGACCCCATTTGAGATTTTCTTGGCAAAGATATGAGATTTGTTTGCCATTTCATTTTCTAGCTCATTTCACAGGTGAAGAAACTGAGGCCAAAATGATGAGTTGTTCAGGGTCACTCGGGAAGTATTTGGTCATATTTGAACTCATACCTTTGCCACTCCAGTCCCTTTGTTCAATTCACTATGCGCCTAGCTACCTCCTAAATCCAATTATAGACCTATAGATTAGAAAATCTTAGGAGCAGCAAGGTGGCTCAGTAGACAGAAAGCCAGGCCTATTGTGAAAGGAAATTCTTGATTCTCTTTGTTTATTCTGAGTTTACACTTGTAAACTCTTTTTGCCTAGTTGGAGCTAACACTTTGGTTCATAATAATTTAATTAGTTTATTTAATTTACTAATTTAATTAACTAATTAATAATTAGTACCCCACTAGATTGTGAAGACAGGATTAAATCTCCTTTGATTGAATCAATAAAAACTTGAACTAGGTGGAGGAGCTCACAAACCACTTAGAGAATTCACACCCTCAGAAACTTAATCAGCCAGGAATCTGTGAATGCTTTTGATGAGAATTTACCACTCCAGAAGGTGAAAAGTAGATCCCACAGACACTCCCCAAGGGAGCCCAGAATTTCTGGAGTAGAGAAGCAGCTTCAAGAAGAAAGTGGGCCTCAGGAGTCACCTTCAGCTCAAGTCATCATCTTGACCTGCCTCTTAGAAGGAACTTGGTTGAGTGAATAGCTGACTTTCTTTTCCTGTCTTCTGGAGAAAGTTTGATTCCAGTGGAAAGTCAACAAGTCCTGGCTGAGTGGAGCACCAGAGAAATATTTAGATAGAGAGGCTAAATGTCTTCTCTACCTTTCTGTATTTCTCTACTTTCACTCTTTACACCTCTTTTGTAAATAAAAGCTATTCAAATCATTTTGACATTGAGCAATAATACTTTAAATCAGCAATTGCCATATTCTTTATAATGTTCATATATTTTAGTCAAAAATTTAAAATTTAATTCCTAAACTGGAGATAGGAGGTCCTGGGTTCAAATCATGCCTCAGATACTTCTGAGGTCTATGACCCTAGGCAAGTGACTTAACCCTAATTTTCTAGTTTTATCACTTGTTCTTCTGCCTTGGAACTGATACTATTAATTCTAAGGCAGAAGCCTTGGTTTCCCCTCCCTTGGAACCCCACAAAATGCCCCCAAATCCAATGACTAGACAGTTGTGAACCAGCAAGATGATGTGTTTTCTATAATCTGTAAAGATCTCTGGTTTGAAATGGCTCATCTTCATAAATCTACTTGTCTCATAGCAATCCTTTTCTATAGAGCAACTAATGCTGACCAGAATTGCAACAAGATGTGAAAGAAACTCTTTTACTAATTTGTATCCTAAGTTGGAACTAAGTGTTTTTTTTCTTTTTCTTTTTTTGCCACAGTAAGTCAAAGACTGAAAATGCTAAGAATGTGTGAGGAAGAAGGTAAGTATGATAAGACAGGAGGAAATGAGTATTTATTAAGCACTGGCTTACTATGTGCCAGACATTGTGCTGAATTGTATTGATAAATAAATAAATGTTGCCTCAAATATTATCCAGTATAAAAAGCAACTGACCTACTTAAGAATGGGGGAAGGGAGGGTGAAAGGGAAGGAGAAAATATGGAACCCTAAACTTTTTCAAATTAATATTTTAAAAAACTGACCTGGAAAACAGGATGAGGAGAGATAATTTCAGAATCATCAAACTCTCTCAAACACATGTCCAAAGAAAAAACCTGTATAACTTATTTTTTAATTATTTATTAAAAACTCCCCACAATGTAGCCAGAAGACAAAGTGAAAGTAGAAAGAATCCTTTGGACTTCTCCTGGAAGGAACCTCAAATGGAAAACATTCAGAAATGTTATGGCCAATATCCAGAAATCCCAGCTTAAACAATTCAATACTATGAAGAACCAAAAAGAAAGAGCTTAAGTGCTAAGCAGCCAGATAGAGTCACACAGGAATATGTCCATGATGAAAGAAAAAAGTGAATCTTGCAAAATCTAGCCTAATTCTCTAGAAGAAATGGATTTTTAATATAGTAGAGGAACTTCCAGCATTAATGATAACCAGAACAAGTCTGTGAAGGCTCTTTGAAATGCTAAGCAGGAACCAGAGTGCACACAAAAGGCTTGACTAGAGGGTTTTTGAGAGGAGAAGGGCTGGGAGTCTTCCAGAAGGTGGAGAAGTGGTAGCAGTGTCAGCAGCACATGCTGATGCAACTGCCTTATCTTCCTAGCTCTGTCAATATGTATCTAAGCCCGAAGGGCTACCCTTGTTTCTGCCTCTGTTGGGGGTACTCTTTCCTGGTATTAGGTCAATAATAGATAGAAGAGAGCATGTTGTGACCTAGTTACCTTTGAAAAGTCAGCAGAGGTCCCGCTAGGTCCAACTAGGGTCAGTTGCAGAATCTTCTGGGAGCCCCAGCAGCAGAGTCCAGAAAGGAGTTCTGAGGAGGGTTTTGCCTCACCTTACCTAGCAGTGAATTGAACCTGTACCCAATGCCCTACTTCTGGGCAGGGAGTAATTTATCCCAAGGATGCCCCCCTAGAAAGGATGACTAGGGGTCCCCACACTGAGTGGGAATTCACTCTTCCTAGAGCCCAAGAAGCGGCTCCCAGTTTGGGAAGTGGCTGTGCACTGTTTCTCTCGGGGAGGGGGAGGGGGAGGGGGATTCTTGTTCTGTCATATCTTCTCTCTTTTTTAGTGGATTGATTTATTTCAATAAAGGTCCACCTTCTCTCCTCCCTCCCTCCCTCTGCTCTCCCATTGAGAAAGCAAGAACATTTTGCATTACAAACATGTTTAGTCCAGCAAAACAAATGGACATATTCACCTTGTTTGAAAATTGTATCTTCTTTTTTAAATATGCTAACTTGCTGCTGGGCCTGGAGTCAGGAAGACTCCTCTTACTGAGTTCAAATCTGGCTTCAGACATTTACTGGCTGTGTGACCCTGGACAAGTCACTTTACCCTGTCGGCCTCAGTTTCCTCATCTGTAAAATGAGCTGGAGAAGGAAATGGCCAAGCACTCCAGCATCTCTGCCAAGAAAACCCCAAATGGGGCCACAAAGAGTCATAGATGAGTGAAACGACAAGTTCCTGGGAAGATTTCTTCTGTTTCTTGCTATACTTTCTCAGATAGTGTCTCCAAGAAAGCTAATTCAGGTTAAGTGGCTAATAACAAGGATAGAGCAAGGACAGACGTCAACTGAAAACGGGGACTGCAGCTCATGTGTCCTGGGGGGCTCCAGAGCTCCTCAGCCCCTCTCTCTCCTGAGGGGGGTTGAACTAGCTTTGCTCTAAGTCCCTGACCAAGATCGGTTAGGAGAGCCAACCCAGAGCGGGTAGGGGAGTAAAGAGGTGATGCAGCCAAAGAAGAAAATACAGAAAAACCATCCAGGAAACTTTTGAAAGTCTCCTGAGGAGGGTCAGAAGGGGGACACGGACGAGCAGGGAAGTGTAGACGAGATTTAATAGACACGAAACAAGGACAACTAAACTCTAGATAACCAAAGTTTCCAACTTCGGACACAGACTTCTTTCTTACGCTCTGCATGTAACTGTGCACAGGCACTAAGGTCGCAGTAGAAAACAACAGGAGGAAGCCAAGGCCCACGGCAAGCCTTGAAGATGGCTGGCAGCCATCAGTCCACGTTCTTCCTGGTGGGAGCCACTTCTAGAAGGAGCTGAAGCTGTGCTGTGACCACCTTCAAGAGTGGGGGCTGGTACCGGCAGTAAACCATGGGGAAATACACCAGGAAGCCACTGAGCACGAACAGGAAGACGTACAGGAATTCCATCTGCGGCTGGTCGATGATGGGCGCCAGGATCAGGTAGATGGAGGCCAGCAGAACAATGATTGGGATGAGGATAGGAACCTTGAATGTAAGAGGACACCCATCACTGGTCATTCAAGAACAGAAGGAGGGGCTCTAGCCAGCATCAGCCCAGCCCAGCCCCCACTGCAGAGATGGGGAAACCGAGATCTGGAGGTGGACACAGGGAGGATCGGGGATCCAGGTCTGGAGCTGGCAGTTCCTGCCTGACGCCATTTTGGTTTGGTTTGTCCGATGGCTTTCCAGGACTTCTAAGCCTGCTTCAAGGAACTTCCATTGTTTGTATTTTCCTTTTTCTAAGGACCTTAAGAGATAAAGGATCTAAAACGGAGTCTGGAACCCCCTTCTCTTCACCTATGAAGGCCGGATTGGAATCTCTAGTGGTGGGTGCTGCAGGCTAGGCACTGTCTCTCCCTCCAGACTCAGAAAGAAGAGGGAAGGAGACCAGAGAAGAAAGCCTTGTCCTGAGCTGACCCAGACTGATGATACAGGCTTGGGAGGAGAATGAACCAGCTTTGGTCGTCGCAGGTCCACTGAGTTTTGGGGAAGCCCAGGTTTGCCCCTATCTGTTGGGAACTTTTCTCAAGGGGAGCCCCAGACTGACCTTTCAGACTTTCAGACTGAACAATAGACCTTAAGGAGCTTAAAGAGCCCAGGCTAGGAGGGACTAGTAGATAGAATCAAATGTCAGGTAGCCTTTTTGTCTTAGAAGCTTCCCCCATCTATCAGTCCTCTCCCAGGCAGCCCAGCCCTGGGCTGGCCTCTTTCCTTAGTATCCCTTGTAAAGCATCAGCCTCTCCCTGATAATCCTCATTTCCTTGCAGCCATCTTAAAGCCGATCAATCATCCTTCCCCATCTTTGGTTCCCCCAATGGGAAGATCCCTGCGTTCTGCTGTTCTTTGGAGAATCATCCAGCAGTGATTCCCCCAGAGACGCTGCCCCAGAGCCCCGGAGTCTTGACTCTGGCTGGCGTGTGTGATGGGCCGATCATTACGGATCTGCCTTTTCCTCATTTGGTCTGATGACTACTTTGGTGCTGGTTCACAGGTTCAGGTAAAGCTCGGCTCCTGGCCCATAGCAGAGGCCTCATACGTGTCTGTTTGGTTTTTTGCTTAAAAAACATTTGTTAACCCTCCCCCTGCGTCCTGGAGTCCGAGGCAGAAGAGCAGTAAGGGCTGGGCCATGGGGGTCAAGGGACTTGCCCAGGGTCCCCCAGCTGGGATGCAAGCCAGGACCTCCCGGCTCTAGGCCTGACTCTCCCTCCACTGAGCCGCCCAGCTGCCCCCGTCTTTCACCCTATCTTTGATCTTTGGGATACAGACCCAGTCGCAGTCCCGGCTCTTGGGGCAGAGCTCCGGGAGCTCCCCAGCATGGTGGTGCCGTTCACAGCTCCCACAGCGATTCCGAAGAGTCTCTGGCGTCGGTCACCTCGGTCACAAGGGTCTCTGAGCCCTCTGCTAGGTGTCGACATGGCCCCCGACCCAGCGTGTCTCGGCTCTTAGTCTGGAGGCTTCTTCCACAGACTGGATCACTCCGCCGAGCTCTGCCTGCTGCCAGCCTTTCACATCAGCCCGGCCAGGAAAGCTTCGCACTCGCACACACGGGACTCATTTCTTCATAAATGTGAGGGATTAGGTAGAGGCGCTCGCTGTACACCTCCCCCCCTCCCCCCCCATCTGCTGTTTCCGGCCTCCTGGTGGCTGCATTGGCTTTGTTTGTGCAGAAAGTGGGATGCCATCAAGCCAGCCATTTCACTGTTCCTTGTTGGCTTTTCCTCTAACTGGCTGGTGTTTTGTCCCTTTATATCTCGGCTGCAGGGTTTCTCTCTTGCCTCCTGGGTGGTGGGAGAGGCTGCCTGGGCCAGGTGCCCACCGCCCTGTGTTCCAGCTTCCCCTCTGGTTTGTCGGGGAGTTCTTCCCCTCCCCTCGGGGCTCGCTCAGGTTTTTGGGGAGTTCTTCCCCTCCCCTCGGGGCTCGCTCAGGTTTGTCGGGGGAGTTCTTCCCCTCCCCTCGGGGCTCCCGTTTGTCGGGGGAGTTCTTCCCCTCCCCTCGGGGCTCACTCAGGTTTGTTGGGAAGTTCTTCCCCTCCCCTCGGGGCTCCCGTTTGTCGGGGGAGTTCTTCCCCTCCCCTCGGGGCTCACTCAGGTTTGTTGGGAAGTTCTTCCCCTCCCCTCGGGGCTCCCGTTTGTCGGGGAGTTCTTCCCCTCCCCTCGGGGCTCGCTCAGGTTTTGGGGAGTTCTTCCCCTCCCCTCGGGGCTCCCTTGGGTCTTTGGGTTTCTTCACCGCTGCCCATGGGCTCTTGGTTTGCTTTGGACGTTTGGGGTTTCCGGAGTTTCCTCCCAACACCTGCTCCGGCCTCTCTCGCTGCTTCCCTCAGGCCAGGCTGACCAGAGGCTCTCAGGTCTAAGAACCACTGTGAGGGCTCAGGCCAAGCACTGGACTCACGGGCTTCCAGGGGCAGGCCTGGGAATGGGCCGGGCCCAGCCTAAGCCTCCCCCTCTGCCTGAGAAGCTTCCCTGGGCCCCAGCCAGCATTCCTGGAGAGCTCTAGGACGGGACACCAGCAGGGGGGGGGGTGGGGGAGACCCCAGCGAGGGTCCGCTGTTGGCAAGATGGCTGGAGGAGAGGCTGCTGGACGCCGGAGGGCCCCCCAAACCCTTCTCCTGTGGGTGAGTTTCTCTAGCTCGTAGTCCTGTCTCTCTGGCCTCCCTCAGGCCTGCCCAGGTCCCTCCCCGCTAGGATGGGCCTTGCTGGCCTTCCCCTCCCTGCGAGGAGGCACTCACCGGGCCTGCTGCCTCAGCTTACCTTGTAGGATCTGGGCTGGTCCTTCTTCCACACTCTCAGATAGAGGAGGCAGCCCATGGTGGCTCCATGGATCATCCACAAGACGAAGCTAGGGGAGGACACGTCGCTTAACTCTCCGCCTTGAACCAAGGCTGCAGGCAGGCAGGGAGAGCCGGGCAGGCTCCAGGCCCTTCTGCCTGCCGTCCACCCCCCAGAGATCCAGGCAGAGAAGGGGAAGGAGGAGGGGCTACAAAGCAGCAGCTCTGGGCTCCCCCCCAGCAAGCCTCTGCCCTCCCCAGCCCCCATCTCCCGGCCACCGACGGAGGGACTCGTCCAGGGTCACAGCGCCAAATGCTACAGGGCCTCCCCCAGAGTAGCCGCGGTTGGAACAGCAGAGGCAGAAGTGGAGGCCCCGACTCCAACCTTCCTGCCTCTGGTCAAGCATTTCGGGCCTGGACGTTGCTCAGATCCTTCTCCAATAAACTGCCATCCACCAGGCTGGCTGCCATCTGGCACTTGTGCCGCCTGGTAGGTGCACCCTTGGCTTGGCCAAAGAGGTGGTGGTCCTCCTGCCACGAGAAGCTAATGCCTGGCTCTGTCTTCTCTTTGACCCTCCCGGAGGCAGCAGGCTCTTCGGAGGGCGGGGGGGGGGGGCACTGAGGGGGCCACAAGACCTGGGGCTGAATTTCCGGCATCCTGTGGCTGGAGTCCATCCTCTCCAGCTTCCCCCTCAGTCAAGGAGTAAAGGAGCGGCTCGAGACCCTCCCCACTTCCTGCTTCGCCCGCCTCCCCCCTCTGCTCCCAGGAGCAGAAGGACCTTCCTCCTTGCCTGCAGAAGTTGACGATGCTGCTGAAGTTTCCTGGAACGACCATGATCAGAGCTACGACAGCCGTGAACGTCAGCGCTGGAGAAGGGGTGAGACGCTGGATGTGGGCCATGGAGAGGATGGCTGGCTGCAAGACACGGCCCAGGGAAGAGGGCGGTGAGCCACTGGCCAGAAGAGGCCAGCCCTTCTCCAGGGACGGCACCGAGGGATGGAAGGAGCCGCTGGAAACCCAGACGGAGGGTTGGGGTCCGGGAGAGGGGAGCAGGGGGGGCCCAGCCAGAGGGTCAGGATCCAGGAGAGGGGAGCAGGGGGGGGCCCAGTGGGAGGGTTGGGGTCCAGGAGAGGGGAGCAGGGGGGGGCCCAGTGGGAGGGTTGGGGTCCAGGAGAGGGGAGCAGGGGGGGCCCAGTGGGAGGGTTGGGGTCCAGGAGAGGGGAGGGGGGGCCAGCTGGAGCCCCCGAGGCATTCCTTACCATGTGCCCCTCCCTGGCAGCCACGTAGCACACTCGACTCCCACCGAAAAAGGCCCCGTTTACGGAGCCAAATGTTGAGAGAGCCACTGACACAGGCACCAGCCAGGCCCAAGCTCCTAAGACTTGGTTCCTAGAAGAAAACAAAGGGTGAGAAAAGGAAGAGGGAGAGCGCCTTCACTTCTCCCTCTTGGGGGTCTATTTTAAAAATATCTTATTTTCCCCGTGACGTGCAATAACAATCTTCAACAGACGTTTCCCAAAATTTAGGATCCAAATTGCCTCCCTCCATCCCTTCCCTCCCTTTCCTGGAGATGGTAAGCGAGTTGACCAGGGCTCTACACGCCTGGTCACACACAACTGAGAGCACCCTCTTGGGAAACAAAATGCCCAAACAAAAGCAGTAAGAGTCCGCTCTGATGGCATCCAGCCCTGCTTCCTCTGGGGGCCGATAGAGAGCAGTCTTTGTCCTCAGACCCTCAGAGCTATCCCCAGTCACTGTAGTGCTGAAAGGAACGAAGTCCATTACAGCTGATCCTTCCTCAGTATCGCTGTTGCTCAGTCCAGTGTTCTCCGGTTCTGCTGATTTCACTCTGCATCAGTTCATCCAGTGCATCAGTGTCCAGCCTTTTCTGAAATCCTCCTGCCCACCATTTCTTCTTTTTAAACCCTCACCTTCTGTCTTTAAGTACTGGTTCCAAGATGGAAGAGTGGTCAGGGCTAGGCAATGGCGGTGAAGTGACTTGGCCAGGGTCACACCGCTGGGAAATGTCTGAGGCCAGACTTGACCCAGAACCGCCCCCCCCCATCTCTAGGCCTGGCTCTCCTAGCTTCCCCTTGCTCCCAATTTCTTATAGTGAAATAGTGTTCTGTCACAATTAGAAATGATCATTTGTTCAGCCATTCCTCAATCAATGGACATTATTCTTTACCACCACACACACACACACACACACACACACACAAGCTGTCAGAAATATATATATATTTTTTACAATTAGGTGCTTTCTTCTTCTTTTCAAAATCTCTTTGGGATACAGACCCAGTAGCAGTTTCACTGGATCAAAGGGTATGCACAATTGTATAGCCCTTTGGGCATAGTTCTAAATCGCTCTGGAGAATAGTTGGATCCATTTACAACTCCCCCAACAATGCATTAGTGTCCCAATTTTGTCCCATCCCCTCCAACATTTATTACTTGCCTTTACAGTCATATTGGCCAATCTGATAGGTATGAGGTTGTATCTCAGAGTTGTTTTAATTTGCATTTCTCTAATCCATCGTGACTCAACATTTTTTTCATATAATTATTGATAGCTTTGATTTCTTCATCTGAAAACTACTTGTTCATCTCCTTTGACCATTTATCCATTGGGTAGTGACTTGTATTTTTTATAAATTTGACTCAGAGGGGGCAGCTGGGTAGCTCAGTGGATTGAGAGTCAGTCCTAGAGATGGGAGGTTCTAGGTTCAAATCTGGCCTCAGACACTTCCCAGCTGTGTGACCCTGGGCAAGTCACTTGACCCCCATTGCCTACCCTTACCACTCTTCTGCTTTGGAGCCAATACATGGTATTGACTCCAAGACGGAAGGTAAGGGTTTTAATAAAAAAAATTTTTTTTGACTCAGTTCTCTATAGATTTGAGAAATGAAGGCTTTATCAGAGAAATCTGCTCTAAAAATGTCTCCCAGAAACAGGTTTTGAGTGATAATATATGTAGGACCCAGTGAAATTGCTTGTCAATTCTGGGAGAGGGGAGAGAAGAAAGGAGGGAGACAACAAGAATCATGTAACCCTGGGGAAAAAATTTAAACTAAAAATTTCCCCATTTGTTGTTCCCCTTCTAGTCTTGGTTACACTGGTATTATTTGTACAAAACCTTTTAAATTTACTATAAGCAAAATTATTCATTTTACATTTCATAAAATCTTCCTTTTTCCATAGATAGGACAGGTAAACTATTCCATACTCTCCTAATTTGCTTATGGTATTACCCTTCATGTCTAAATCATAGCTCCACTTTGACCTTATCTTAGTATAGGATGTGAGATATTGGTCTATATCTAATTTCTGCCATGCTGTTTTCTAGTTTTCTCAGCAATTTTTGTCAAAATAGTGAATTCTCATCCTAAGACCTGAAATCTTTGGGTTTATCAAACACTACATTGCTAAGGCTACTTACCCCAAATTTATTCCATGCTCCACCATTCTATTTCTTAGCCAGGACTAGATTATTCTGATGATTACTACTTTATAGGATAGTTTGAGATCTTGTACCTCTAGGTCACATTCCTTCCATTTTTTTCATTCATGCTCTCAATTTTCTTGCCATTTTGCTCTTCCTGATAATTTTATTATTTTTCTAATTTTATAAAACACATTTTTGGTCATTTGATTGGTATGACATGGAATAAGTAAATTAATTTTGGTAGAATTGTCATTTTTATTATGTTGGCTCTACCTATCCATGAGTAATTAATATTTTTCCAATTGTTTAGATCTGACTTAATTTGGGCGAAAAAAAATGTTTCTTAATTGTGTTAATAGAATTTCTGTGTTTATCCTCACAAGTGGACACCCAGATATTTTGTATTGTCTAGAATTATTTTAAATGGAATTTCTATTTCTACCTCTTGCTGCTGGACTTTGTTAGAAATATATAGAAATACTGATGATTTATGTGGGTTTATTTTGAATCCTGCAACTTTACTAAAGTTATTAATTATTTCAGCTAGTTTTCTAGTTGATTCTCTAGGATTCTCTAAGTAAAACATCCTATCATTTGTAAAGAGTGATAGTTTAGTTTCTTCGTTGCCTACTTTAACTCCTTCAATTTCTTTTTCTGCTTATATTGCTAAATGTACTATTTCCAGTATGATATGAAATAATAGTGATAATAATGGGCATCTTTGCTTCACCCCTAATATTATTGAGAAGGTTCCTAACTTATCTTCATTACATAAAACACTTGCTGATGGTTTTAGATAGATATTGCTTATAATTTTAAGGAAAGGTCCATTTATTCCTATGTTTTCTAGTGTTTTAAATAGGAATGAGTCTCATATTTTGTTGAAGGCTTTTTCTGCTATTGAGATAATCATGTAATTTCTGTCAGTTTTGTTATTAATATGTTCAATTATGCTGATAGTTTTTCTAATATTAAACTAGCCTTGTATTCCTGGTCTAAAACCCATCTAGTCATAGTGAATGATCCTTGTGATATATTACTATTAGTCTGCTTGCTAGAATTTTACTTAAAAATTTTGCATCTATATTCATTCAGCAAATTGGTCAATAATTTTCTTTCTCTATTTTTGGTCTTCTTAGTTTGGGTATCAGCACCATAATTGGGTCATAAAAGGAATTTGGTAGGACTCCTTTGCCTTTATTTCCAAATAGTTTATATAGTATTGGGATTAAATTGTTTTTTAAATATTTGATAGAATTCACTTGTGAATCCATCTTGCCATGAACATTTTTTAAGTCAAATTAACTAAAGTTCTATTTCCTTTTCTTTTTAAATAAAACAACTCCTAGTCTTATTGAACTAGTGTTCAATGATTCTCTTACCTTAAAATTTTTATTTATTTATCCTTTGCTTTTCAGAATTTCCAATGGGTCTTAAATTAGAGATTTAAAATTTGTTCTTCAACTTTTTTTTAGTTGCATGCTCAATTCATTATTCTGCTTTTCCTCTATTTTATTAGTGAAATTGTTTAGATATTTAAGTTATAAGATGTTTTGGCTGCATCCTAGAAATTTTGGTATGTTGTTTCCCCATTGTCATTCTCCTTTAATTAATTTATTGTTTCTACAATTTGTTATTTCTCTCCTTTTTTAGAATTAGATTATTTAGTTTCCAATTAACTTTAAAATTGTCTTTCCAAGGGCCCTTATTGATTATAATTTTTATTGTGTTATGACCCAAAAAAGGGTTATTATTTGTACCTTTCTGCATTTGGCTGTGAATTTTTATGCCCTAAAACATAATCAGCTTTTGTGTAGATGGCATATACTTTCAAGAAGGTATATATCTTTCTATTTCCTTTCAATTTTCTCCAGAGATCTATTAAATCTAACTTTTCTAAAATTCCATTCACCTCTTTAAATTCCTTGTTTATTTTTTGGCTAGATTTATCTAGCTTTGAGAGGGGAAGGTGGAGGTCCCCCACAAATATAGTTTTACTATTTCCCCCTATAGTTCACTTAATTGCTTCTTTAAAAAATTGGAAGCTATACCAATTTGGTGCATATATGTCTAGTATTGATATTATTTCAATATATATAGTACATTTTATCAAGTTGTAATTGCCTTCCTTATATCTTTTAATTAGATCTATTTTTGTTTTAATTTTGTCCAAAATTGTTATTGTTGCTCTTACCTTTTTTTACTTTAATTGAAGTATAATTAATTCTGCTGCAGCCCCTTACTTTATTTACTCTGTATGTATATTCTCTTTCTTATTTACCTTTTTATGCTTCTCTTGAGTCTTGTTTTGGAACATCAGATTTCTTGTTCAGGTCTAGTCTTTTCATCAGGAATGCTTGGAAGTCTTCTACTTTACTAAATGACATTTTTTTTTCTCCTGATAAGAATATACTGTATGTTACTGGGGAGGTGATTCTTGGTAATAAACCTATTTTCTTTGCCTTCTGGAATATCATATTACAAGTCCTATGGTTCTTAAATATAGAAGCTGATAAGTCATGTGTAATTCTGACTATGGCTCCATAATATTTGAATTATTTCTTTCTAGTTGCTTGGAGGGTTTTCTCCTTGGCTTGGGAGCTCTGTAATTTGGCTATAATATTCCTGGGAATTGTCATTCAGGGATTTATTTCAGGAAGTAACTGGTGGGTTCTTTCAATTTCTATTTGATTCCCTTATTCAAGAATATCAGGGCAATTTTCCTTGATAATTTCCTGTAATATAATATCTACTTTTTTTATCATGCCTTTCAAGCAGTGAAGTAATTCTTAAATTGTCTCTAGGATCTATTTTCCATGTAAGTTGTTCCTTTGATGAGATATTTAGTATTTTCTTCTACTTTTTCAGTCTTTTGATTTTGTTTTATTGTTTCCTTGTATTTCACAAAATCATTAGCGTCTACTTGCCCAATTGTAATTTTTAAGAAATTATTTTCTTCAGTAAGCTTTTAAGCCTCCTTTTTAATTTGACCAATTCTACTTCTTAAGAAAGTAATAAATGTTGGAGTGGATGTGGCAAAATTGGGACACTAATACACTGCTGGTAGAGTTGTGAATTGGTCCAACCATTCTGGAAAGCAATTTGAAACTATGCACAAGGGGCTTTAAACAAATCCCTGCCCTTTGATCCAGCCATAGCACTGCTGGGTTTGTACCCCAAAGAGATAATAAGGAAAAACACTTTTATAAACTATTCATAGCCATGCTCTTTGTGGTGGCAAAAAATTGGAAACTGAGGGGATGCCCTTTGTTTGGGGAATGGCTGGATAAATTGTGGCATAGTTTGGTGATGGAATATTATTGAGCTGAAAGGAATAAAGAAATGGAGGAATTCCATGTGAACTGGAACAACCTCCAGGAATTGATGCAGAGCAAAAAGGAGCAGAACCAGGAGAACAATGTACACAGAGACTGATACATTATGTAATGGACTTTTCTACCAGTAGCAATGCAATGACTCAGGGCAATCCAGATGGATTTATGAGAAAGAACGCTCTCCACATCCAGAGAAAGAACCGTGGAACCAGAAATGCATTAGAAAAATATATGATCGACCACATAGTGTGATAGATTGTGATTAGGGTTTTGATGTTAAAGAATGGTACATGTATAACCCAGTGGAACTGCTTGTTGGCTTTCGGAGGGGGAGGAGAAAGTGTGTGTGTGGATCATGAATCATGTCTTCTTGGAAAAATATTCTAAAAAAAACCCTTTTCTTCTTTGGATTCCCCCTCCCCCTTTTTCCATTTGGCCAATTCTGTTTTTTAAGATATTATTTTCTTTAATATTTTTTTGCCTCTTTATCCAAACTATTGATTCTTTCTTTCATTGTTTTCATTTATTTCCCCCATTTTTCCTATTCCTCTCTTATTTGAATTTTGAAATCCTTTTTGAGCTCTTCTAGAGTCTGAGACCAATTCCCATTTGTCTTTGAAGTTTTAGATGTAGCTGATTTGATTTCATTGTCTCCTGAGTTTGTGCCTTGCTCTTCCTTATCTACATAGTAATTCTTTATGGTTAGGTGATCTTTGTTTTTTGGATGTTTACTCATTTTCTTGACTTTTTTTCTTTATCTTAAAAAGTGGTTCTGTTCTTAGGATAGAGGGGCATTTTCTCAAACTTCAGCTTTTCCTTGCCGCTACCCTCAGATCCAGTTTTGGGTTTCGGTAAGTTTCAGTTCTTCCATGGCTTGTGGGCCGGGAGTTCTGGAAGCTGCCTCCCACTATTAATTCAGTCTCCCGCAGGACTTACTTACTGATGACTTGCAGGGTCCAGGGCACTGTGAAGAGCCTTTTGCTAGAGTTTTGGGCCTCACCCCTGGCTTGGGCAGGGCATCTAGGTCTTGCCCTGGGTTGGCACTAGCCAGACTCACTGAGGATTCCCTTGGGTGTTGGGGTACTCTGCTCTTGGCCCAGGTTCAGAATCTTGAGCAGTTGTAGGGTGAGGAGGCTTGCTGTTGGTTTGTGCCTGGTGCTCCTTGCTGCAGCCTTGCTATAGGCTGTCCTTCCTTCTCCCCTCAGTGAAACAGACCCTCTCTGTCTCCCTTCCAAGTCGTCTTCTGTCCACTTGTTGGTTCTGCCCCTCCAGATTTCTTTTGAAGTGTTATTTTAAGGTTGGTTGGAGAGGATTCTGAGAAAAGTTCCAGCTTTGCCTGCCTCTATTCCACCATCTTGGCCCCACCTTTGGTTGAACAGATTTCCCAGGTCCTTTAGGCGCGACACTCCACATTCTCCATTCTGAGGTCTTCCATCCCTTTCCTTCCCTACATCCTCTGGGCTATATTTGCAGGTCCCTCCCAGCTCTGACATTATCTGTTCTCAGTTCTAAATCTCCTTTTGGTTCCAGCATTCTATGTTCCAAACCCTGCCCCTTCCCAGCTAGCCTCCCCCCCCCCCCCCCCCCCCGTCCCTGAGTTCTCTGGCTTTCAATAAGGATGACCATTATTGCTATGTTCCCCTTGGTTGGATCTCCACCCAAGCACCCAGGAACCCCTCTGGCCACCTGGAGGCAGCAGCCGGGCAGGTTTGGGCTCTCTGTAGGCAATGTGTGCCGGGGGCCAGGGAGCAGGGGGGGGGGGTAGGAACCCCTCACCTTCCCAAGGTGAGGTTGTTTTCCTAAAGACTTTCCCTCTAAGTCTGCAGGAGGGAATGCCAGGGCTGCCGTCTCCACTTGAGGAGGACGCGGAGGCTAAGGGGTGCTGTAAAGATTAAATTGAACTCTCCCCTGATTGGGAAGATTAAGTTAACTCCCCTGCCCATTTTTCAGATTGAATCACCAAAGGCATAAACACCCCATTCACACTTGAGTGGGGGAGGTTTGTGGCCCACCTATGCGATAGTGGTGATGCATCAGAATCGACTGACTGACTCCTGGGCAGTCCTAAGCAAGGCTTTAGACTGTGATTTGTCTATGCAAAAAGTGGAGGAAGGCTCAGGAAGTGATGCAAAAAAGTGTCTTTAAAAGGGAGCAACAACTTCCTGTGGGAGGAACTTCAATTCTTCTGGAATTCTGAGTTCGAGTTGGAGGTTCATGAAGAACCTGCTGACTAGACCTGAGACCTTTTCCTGGTGAGGCTATTCTTCAATCTCTCCCTTTGGACTGACATGTGGTGAGTGAAAGGCTGGCTCCTTCCTGGATTTTCTGAAGAGACCAGCCTCAGGAGAGACCCACCTCTTGAGAGAGGCTCCCCGCATTCCCAGGTCCAGGCTACAAGGGCCGAGGCCTCTCCAGTTAAGGAGCAAAATACTTAGTGCTTAGGCTAGATATCTAGCCCTAACCTCTCTCTGATTTTCTAACGTTCACTCTATATTTTACAAATAAATTATAAATAATTCTCTTTGGAATTAATTAAATTCCTGGTGACCCTATCTTAAATAATCCAGTCCAACCTTTTTAAATAAACCCCTTTTTTCTTCCTACAGTGTCCAAAGCCAGAGCAGGCTGCCATGCACATTCCTAGCTGGAATCTGCCCTCCCCTTCCCCAATGGGCTGGTGTGTGGGAGCCCCAGGAGAGCAAGTGACCTGGGAGGGAATGGAAAGTAGCTGGGCTCTAAATGGAGGTTAAAGTATCAGAGGACCTGGATTCCAGTCCTACCCTGGCTACTTGCTTCCCTGGGGTCAGTCACTTTCCTCCTCTAGGGTGGCTGAAGAAGATACTTTCCCACTCTGGGCTTGTACAAGGACAAGGTCCCGAGAGAGCTGGGGACCCTGTGGAGACAGTGAAGGCATTCGCCGGTCCTCTTTAAGAGGGAGGGCTCCTTCTCTAGGCCTCAGTTTACCTCTCTACAAAATGGGAGCAATGGTCCTTGGACTTTGTCAGTGCTCAAACCCCTCAGGGGTTCGGGCATTCTCTCTGCCTACCAGGGAGGTGTCCTGAGGAGGAAACCCCAAGTCCGCAGCTCACCCCCAGCTGATGGCCAGAGCGCCGGAATCCCGGATGTCGCTGGGACTCATGACCACCATGTAGCTCAGGTTCACGAGGATGTAGAGGCCCGTGACCAGGGGGATGGAGACGACCACAGCCCGGACCAGGTTCTTCTGCGGAAGGAAAGCCAAAGGACTCAAACAGGGTTTGCCCAGGATGGGGCAGAGGGGAGAGCCCAGAGCAGACTGCTTGGCACCCTGGGAGGAGGGAGGGCGACAGCGTGGACCAGAGGACTGCAGCAAAGCATGGTGGGAAAGCTGCTGCTTGCCTGTGAGCTTGAGGCCTTGGGGGAAGGGGAGGAAGAAGGAGGGAGGAAGAGGAGGGGGAGGAGGAAGAGAACTTAACACCTTGAGGCCTGCAGCCCCCTCCCCCACCTCTTCTCTGCCAGGGAAGCCACAGTAGGAGAGAGGGGCAGCTTCCACTGGCTTGGGCCCTTCGCACATCTCCTGGGAGCCCCCACCATTTCGGGGTCCTACCTATCGTTTAGGGAGGCCCTGGAGAAGCTGGAAACTGTGCAGAGGAGGGTGGCCAGGCAGGGAAAGGACCTAGAATCCCGGCTATGGAGGCCAGACAGGACAAAGGGAAGGTGGGGAGTCTGGGGAGGGGATGTGTGGGGAAACGTAGACCAAGAGGCCATTGGCAAGGCCCTGAAGGCTCTCCTACAGAGGGGAGGAGGCCCTCTCTGCTGGGGGGGGGGGGGCAGGAGCCTGGCAGGGACGGGAGGGATGCAAAGAGGCCCATCGAGTCTACGGGTCAGAATAGGATCCCTGACTAGGAGATGGGCTGCCAGAGCATGCTGAAGCATCTTTCCCTCCCTCCCCCTTCCTCCTCCCCTCTCGCCTTCTTCCTCCCTCCATCCCTCCCCCCTTCCTCTCTCCCTTCCCCCCTCCCTCCCCTCCTCCTCTCCCTCCCTCCCTCCTCCTCTCCCTCCCTTCCCCCCTTCCTCCCTCCATCTCCCCCCTCCCTTCCCCCCTCCCTCCTCCTCCCCTCTCCCTCCCTCTTCCCCTCCTCCTCTCCCTCCCTCCCTCCTCCTCCCCCTTCCCTCCCTCTTCCCCTCCTCCTCTCCCTCCCTCCCTCCCCTCCTCCCCTCCCTTCCCCCCCCCCCCTCCCTCCCTCCCTCCTTCTCCCTCCCCTCCAGGTAGGATGAGATGGGGGCGGGGCGGGGGTCCCTCCACTTCGCAGCTTCGGTGCCTCCTAAGGAGCTGCTCAGGGAGAGGAGTGTGGAAGGAGCCCTTTAGGTTCGCGCCAGGCCGCGGAAGGGGAGGAAGAAGAGGAGAAGTAAAGGGACGCCGCGCGGGGCAGACCACGGAGGGGGAGGGCCAGCCGCGTCCCGGGTCCCCGGTCCGGCCCAGTCAGGCTTTCACCGGGAAGGGGTCCAAGGCGCCGCCCAGCTCCCGCTTGGGTCCACCCTTGGCCGGGAGGGAGGTGGAGCGCGGGGCGGGGCCTTTGGCCCCCCTTCACGGGCAGGGAGAAAAGGCGTGGCTAGACTCAGCCGGAAGCTGAAGCCGCTCCATAGATAGGGAGGAGGGCTGGGCCCGGGCTGCCGCTGCTCGGCTTCGGCCATCGCCCCGACGCCCCGCACCCGAGGGAGGAGGGGCTGGCGCGCTCTCCGTTAATGGTCACCCACTTTCTCCACCCGGGGGGAATTGAGGGGCGGCCCCGGGCGTCCTGGAGCGGCCACCTCCAAGGACTGTCTCCCCCCTCCTTTCCCCCACGACGGCGCAGCGGGGGTTGCGCAGCCCCCCCCCCCCCCCCTCCCGCTTGGTGACTGGTGTGCTGCTGGAGGGCTTTGCCTTTACGGAGGTGGAAACTGAGGCAAAGAGGGGCCACCCCGCTGGGAAGTGTGAGGCCAGATTTGAGCTCGGGAAGAGGAACCTCCCCAGGCCTCTCCCTCCCCTTCCCTTCCTGCCCTCTCCGCCTCCCCCGGCCCCTTGGCTTTAACCCTCCCATTCGGTCTTGGTGACAACTCTGAGGCAGAAGCGCAGAGGCTGGGCAGTGAGGACCAAGGGACTGGCACGAGGTCCCCCAGCTAGGGCATGCCTGAGGCCAAATTTGAACCCAGGACCTCCCATCCCGAGGGAGCCTTTTAGCTGGGAGGGACAGCATTCAGCCTGGCCTGAGCCCACTCCTCTTGCGCCCAGAATGCCCCAGACGCCCCATCATCTCTGGGCCAGCGCCTAAAGGGTACGCCCACCGAGCTCTTCTTGGGGCAGCCTCCCAGCCCTTGGGATGTGCCTGTTGGCTGTCTGATCTCTGGGGGGAGCTTGCCTGGGGAGCCCCCCTGCAGCTTCTCCAATGGTCCTGGAGGACTGGGCTGGAGTCTCTCTCTCTCTCTGGGCTCCTGCTGGGTTCCCTGAAGTCAGAGAGGCCTGCTGGGAAGCCCTCCTTGAACACTCACACCGCCATATTTAGCAGTTCTCAGCCTCGGTTTATCCCTCTGTAAAATGGGGTTCAAAGGGCATCTCAGGGGGTAGCGAGGATGAAATAAGGTGACCCAGAATGCTTCACTTCCTGGGCATCTTCTTTTTTGTGCCTGGGCCCTCTGTGCCAAGGTCTGTGCCAGGCATCCAGTACAAGGCTCTCGAACCCTCTCTCCCCCAAAGCTCCCGTGGGGCTGGGGGAGGAAGTGAAGCACTTTCCTGCAGCCCCTCCATGGGCCTGGGAATGTGAGGTAGGAGAGGTCACCTGCCCCTGGGAGCTGCTGGCCTTGGACCAGGGCCTGAAGGGAGGAGGAGGAGGAGGAGGAGGAAGAGAAGGAAGAGGAGGAGGAGGAACAGGAGAAGGTGGAGGAGGAGGAGGAAGAGGAGGAGAAGGAGGAGGAAGAGAAGGAGGAGGAAGAGAAGGAAGAAGAGGAGGAGGAGGAAGAGAAGGAGGAAGAGGAGAAGGGAGAAGAGGAGGAGGAGGAGGAAGGAAAGGAAGAAGAGGAGAAGGAGGAAGAGGTAGAGGAAGAGAAGGAGGAGGAAGAGGAGGAGGAAGAGGAGGTGAAGGAGGAGGAGGAGGAAGAGAAGGAGGAGGAAGAGGAGGAAGAGAAGGAGGAAGAGGAGGAGTTGGAGGGAGGGCACTCACACTGGAGTTCTGGAGCTCCTCTGTCACCAGATTGAGATTATTCCACCCATTGAAGGACCAGAGGCCCTGGTAGAAGGCAATGCTGATGCTCCCCAGCTGCTGGCTGGTGCCGGCAAAGGCATTCTGCAGGGCATCCCCAGCCCGACCCTGTCCCAGCACCCAGAGGCCCCCGCCGGTGATGACCAGCAGCGCCAAGACCTTGGCTACCGTGCACACGTTCATGAGGCCGGCAGCCAGCCTCACACTCCAGCAGTTGACCAAGGCAAGGACCAGGATGCAGATGGCAGCCACGCATTTGATGGCCACCGCAGGCAGTGCGGGGCAGCCAGGGTAGAAGGGGGCCACCATGTACTCGGCGAAGCTCAAGGACATGGCGGCGATTCCAGCCGGCCTGAGTAGCAGCGTGGACATGTAAATCACCAGGAAGCCGGGGAGTGCCCCCAAGGTCCTGAGGATGTAGATATAGTCTCCTCCCGACTCGGGGATGAGCGTGCCCAGCTCGGCGTAGCTCAGGGCTCCCAGCAGGGCCAGGAGGCCGCAGGCAGCCCAGATGAGCAGGCTGCCCCCAGGGCTCCCCATCTGGTAGATGACTTGCTGAGGGTTCATGAAGATCCCGGATCCGATCATGCAGCCCGCGATCAGGGACACAGAGCTGGCCAGCCCCAGCTCCCTCCGGAGCTGGAGCTTGGTGGGCTCTGCATCCCCGGCACTCTCCTCTTCCCTCATCGTCTCAGAGCCGGTGCCAACAGGTGCTGTGGGCAGCGAGGGGCAGAGACTGAGCCTGATTCTGGGTCGAGTTAATGATTATATCCAGAGATTGGCTAACAGGACAAAGGGCCCAAACCAGTAGGGGAAAGAATGGGCCCTGCAGGTAGAATACTCTGCACTCTGGGCAGGGAACTGAGTGCAAGTCTGGCCTGGCTCTTGGCTAGTAAGCAAGATTATCACTGATTAAGCACCTCCTCTGTGCCTGGCGCCATGCTAAACCCCAGGCGTACGAGGAGGCAAGAAGACGGCCCCTGCCCTCCAGGAGCTCCCAGTCCAATAGGGGAGACAACCTGCAAGCGAATAAAGAAATCATGAATAGATGGAGGGAAGGAGAGGCTTCCTGGAGGAAGGGGGCTTTGAGTGGGGACTTAAAGGAAACTGCCAGGGAGATCCTAATTGGAGCAGAGGAGGGAGAGTGTTCAAGACCTGATCGACAGCCCAAGAGGATGCTGGGAGCTGGGAGACAGAGGGTCTTGTTCATGGGGCTGTCAGAAGGCCAGAGCCACTGTGTCTGTCAAAGAGGATGCATTGAGACTTCCGGTCAAGATGGCAGCTTAAAGAAAGCTAAAGTTCAGAGCTCCAGAAACCCTTCCTTACTGATCTCAAACTGAATGCTCCTAGGGCATTGGAATTCAAAATAAATAACAGAATAGACCCCGGGAACACTCCTCCTGGACCTGGACCAAAAGGTATGGCCCCCCCCAAAAGTCAGAACCTGAGATCACTCGGATCTAAGGGAGAGACAGAAGGAAGGTCTCAGGACCCATCTCCCCCAACCCAGAGTTCTGAATCCAAGGCAGCAGCAGGAACCTCAGGGCAGGCAAAGGGGCCTCGGGAGCTGGCTGTTCTGAAGGCCACACCCTGAAAACAACCTGAGCCAGTCGCAGGGGCACCCAGACAGCAGGGAAACAGAGAGACAAGAGGAGCCTGTAGCCACCTGACCAGATCCTTCCATCTGAGTCTCACTTAAGGTCCCTGCATCAGGGCATATTCAGTCTGAGGTTAATCCTATCACCAGCTCTTGGAGCTCCTGGAATCCATGGCCCCTCCCACTCAGAGTACAGGCTCCTCTGGCCAGCAAAGGCATTGAAATACATCTGAGAGTGTCAAGCCAGGCTCAGAGCATAGAAGTAAGGCAACAGAGAAGCATTGGGAGGGAACTGAGGAGGGTAGTAACACCAAAACACCGAAACACCAGTAATTCTGGGCTTCCTGGGGAAGACAGACAATCTGCCTGGGGCTAAAGCCACTGAACACCAGACAGATAACAGAAGAGCCAGCCCTCCTCACTCAGATAGAGATGGCAAACAGCACAGAAGCAAAAAAGCCTCAAAACAACAGGAAAAACAAGAAGGGGGCAACTTTGAACACATTTTATGGAGCAAAAATACAAAATACAGAGGAGATAGAAGAGGAAACACAAGCAAATGTGCCGAAACCTTCCAAAGGAAATGGAAACTCTCCACAAACTTTTGAAGAATTTGAATGGAAAATGATAAAAAAGATGGAAGCCTTCTGGCAGGAAAAGTGGGAATTAATGCAAAAGAATTTCACGCAACTACAAAACCGGTTTGACCAAACCGAAAAGGAAAACCAGGCTTTAAAGGTCAGAATTAGGCAACTGGAAGACAACGAGCAGGTAAAAGAGCAAGAATCAATAAAGCAAAGCCAAAAGATCAAGAAATTAGAAGAGAACATGAAATATCTCACTGACAAGGTGACAGACTTGGAAAATAGAGGAAGAAGAGATAATTTAAGAATAATTGGACTACCAGAAAATCCAGAAATAAACAGCAAACTCGACATCATAATACAAGATATAATCAAAGAAAATTGCCCAGAGATTCTCGAACAAGGGGGCAATACAGCCACTGAAAGAGCTCACAGGACACCCTCTACACTAAATCCCCAAAAGACAACTCCCAGGAATGTAATTGCCAAATTCCAAAGCTTTCAAGCAAAAGAAAAAATCCTACAAGAAGCCAGAAAAAAGACAATTTAGATATAAAGGAATGCTAATCAGGGTCACACAAGACCTTGCAAGTTCCACTCTGAATGATAGTAAGGCATGGAACATGATTTTCACAAAGAGGCATCCAGGAGGAAGTTGTGAGGAGGCAGAAGGCTAAGAAGGACTTTGAATGCCAAGCAGAGCATTTCATATTTGCTCCCAGAGACAATAGGGAGTCAGTGGAATTTATTGAGTAGGGGTTGATGTGGCTCCTCCTGGGTTTTAGGAAAACCCCTTGGGTGGCCGAGTGGAGGATGGACTGGAGGGGGGAGAGCCTCGAGGCAGCTCCTGCCACAGTACAGTGGTGAGGGGAAGAGGGTCTGCACGAGGCCAGGCCAGAGATATAGCACAGGGTAGACACCTGGCCTCCCTCAGCCTCCCTTTCCTCCTTTTTCCAATGAGACAGTTGGCCCAGATCAGGGGTTCTCAACCTCTCTTATGTGCTGGGTCCCAGTCTGGGGCAACGTCGAGATGGATCTTCCTCCTAGTCTTCCTTTAGGGCCTGTAAATCTTGAAATCTCTCAGACTTGTGAATGTTAAAAATTTCCCCATAGGGGAATTCTTAATTGGAACAAATTCCTTACTGAGAAACATTCCCCATTTTGATGTGAGAACTTGCCAGGATCAGAAATGGGAGGACCTCTACTCCACCCATACTTAAGACTGCTTTGGGGGAAAAAAAAACTCCTTGCTAAACAGAAAGTACTTGGATCCATGCTTATGGTGGGGCAAGGAGTTCTTTGAGCCAGGCCTGTTTTTAGAATTGATACAATGGGATGCTAGGTACCTAAAAGGATACCTAAAAGGTTTGGGCAAGTTTTCTCTTGATGAGATTAGCTGACTCAGCTGTGCTTTCTCTGGTTCAGACTTAATGAGGAGATTGGTCGACACAGCAGCATTTTTTCTGATTCAGACTTACTGAGGAGATTGGTCGACTTAGCAGGAATTTAGATGGGCAGTCCTTTGGAAAAGCATCTACAGTGATTGGTAGATGTAGGGACTTAGGAGAGGTGACCTGGGAGAAAACCCCCTATATAATAAAAAGCAGAATCTCTTGAGGAGATATCCTTTTGGAGGAATTCCTTTTGGAGGATCTCTGATGAGGACCGCTTGGGAAGAATCTCTTGAGAGAGGCTCTAGAGAAGGGAAGCTCTTGGAGGACAATCTCTAAGGAGGTCTCGCTGGAGTTCCTCTAAGGGGACTCTGTGCCTCTGGAGGCTCTGGAGAGAGGCCCTTTGGAACAGTCTCTGGCTATAAGTCTCTCTGGTGAATTCAGCTGAGATGGGGCTGGCCTGATGTCACTAGAATCCTTGTTTAGGCAGACCTTGTGGTGAGTGTTAAAAGACTGACTGACTGATTCTCTCTCTTAAGACTCAGGTCTAGGCCATATTGGCTTGAGGCCCTTCATAATTATTCCTTTCCTACTCTTTCTCTCTTTCTCTAATTCCTCATTATATTATTAATTAAAAATCTCTATAAAACCTAGTTGACTTGGGTATTTGAATAATTGGGAATGTTTCCCTGGCGATCACCTCATATTTGATTTTAAAACCCAAGACACTGTAGTGAAACATATTTCTGTGGTCAAATTTACTCACCCTCTCTTATATCTATCACAATTTATATCTTCCACTATTTTAATCACTACAGTTTAAGACCTCAACCATTTTAAATCTCACAGGCCTATGGTCCCAAAAGAAGGAACCAGCTAACTGCATCAGAGGAAACTTTTTACCTTATTCCCATTAGTAGCCCCCTTGCAATCTCTTCATGGAGGAGCCCCAGGGGGCCTTGACTGGGGCCAAGCTAAGGCCCCTTGGACTAGAACCACCCATAGCTCCGTCCACTGAATTAGAATTAGGCAAACCAGCACTCAACACCAACTTAGAAAGGAGGAGGGAAAGGGGCCCATTTGAGGTATCAGTGGAGGGCTAATTTTGCTCAGCTCAGAGACTCAAGTACCCCTGAGCCCAGATCAACCCCTTCCCCAAGGGGCTCCCATCAGCCCACTTCAGCCCCAACAAAGGTCCCTGCACCTGAAGGCTTGGTAAACTTTGGGGACAAAAGAGAAAATGACAGTGAGGGGATCACTAGGAGGGAAAGAAAACCCTTGGGGTTGGGGCTAGAGCTAGGGGCAGTGAGGGAGCTTGGCACCAAGACAAAGAAAGGCTAGGAATGTGGGAAGACCCTCTGGCAAAATGTCTTCTGCCCTACATAGCTATAAGTAAGAAAACCCACTTCAATTCTAGCCAGCATCACTGTAGGGTTGGTCCCATCTGGGGTGCCCAGCTGCCTCAGGGTGCTGGTTCCCAGGGTCATGATCCCATAATGTCACAGTTGGCAGGGGCTTCCATGGCCACCCACACCTGAATAAGATTTCTCTCTTCCTCACCCATGGCAGGTCTGAAGATCTCTGAAAGGAGGAGGCATTTATGCTGCTTTAAAATTTAAAATTAGATCTCAAATAATGAAAAATATTATATTTTAGAGGTTTATTAAATGATCATTAGAAATCAAGGAATAAAGAGGATACAAAATAAAGACCACATGCCCATGGCTGATCAGTCAGTTCAAATGCCTGCCTTACCACCACCAAGCTCGGGACAGGAAGTAAAGAGGTGGGACCTCCCATGTCCCCGCTTAATATCCCCTATCTACAGGAAGTACATAATGACAGGAAGTCTGTGGACTCCTGGAAAATTTAGTTCTTTTTTAGGGTAACAGATTTTCAATTATACAATCATCCCTGAGATCGTGGAAGATTGGTCTCTCCAATGGATCTTGTAAACATAACCAACTTTGAAGTTATAATAATTTGGGGATAAAAGGAAAAGAGAACAAAACCAATGATGACCAAAAAAAAAGCCAGTTTGGGGACAGTCCCCTTCTGCATAAGAGTATACATACAAAACAGATGCATTCAACCTCACACAGTTCAAATCAACACATCCCAAAATTCATTCTGGATCTTCTGGTGCAGCATGTGGTCTGTGCAGTGTCACAGATAAAAGAGTAGTTGTCTTAAACTGTGACCGCAAAAATATGGTTTCAAGACTTTGAATTGCCAAAACTGTAAAGATAATTTTTTGTGTCTTGAATTTATATTAAAAATAAAGTGGTCGCCATGGGAAAAATTCCTAAATATTAAATATACCCAAGTCAGCTGGGTTTTTCCGGAGATTTTAATTAATACAAATAAGGAATTAAGGAAAGGGAGAGAGAGAGTAAGAGGAAATAATGAGAAAAGGGCTAGGCCAGCCTAGGCTTAAGCCTTAAGAGAGAGATCAGTCAGTCTTTAATCCACTCACCACAAGATTCTTCCAAGCACGATTCTAGTGTTCAGGGAGACCCAGCTACTCCAACTAGTCCAAGCTCCAACTCAGCTACCAAAGCTGAATTCCTTTTCAGCCACCAAGAGAGAGACCAGCCTCCAATTCAGCTCCATAGCTGAATTACCTTTTTAGAGGCCTTCTGACCTCCTTTTAAAGAGAATTTTCTCCTATGTCACCTCCCCTAAGTTTTCACATCTACCAATCACAGTAGATGTTTTCCAAAGGACTGACCATTCTTAATTCACACCTGAGTAGACTAAAACTTTTGAGTAATTCACACCTGAGTAGACTAATCTTGTCCTTTGCAAGTTGCCTGATTAATTTGATCTTCATAGGTACTTATCACCCCTTTGTATTAGATCTAAAAATAGACCTAGCTTAAGGGTTCTTGATTCACTTTAAGTATGGGTTGAGTACTTTTCATTGTTCAGTAAGGAGTTTACAATTTTATCTTCCCCTAAAGTATGCCTAAGTATGGGTGGAGTAATGTAAAGTTCTCACATACATTCCTGACCAAGTACCTTCATTGTTTAAATGGGGAATAACCTTAACTGTAACCTTCTAAGGTAGAGTCTGAGAGATTTTAAGATTCACAAGTCTGAGGAATGGCTGAACAAATTGTGGTATATGTTGGTGATAGAATATTATTGTGCAAAAAGGAATAATAAAGTGGAGGAATTCCATGGAGACTGGAACAACCTCCAGGAAGTGATGCAGAGCGAGAGGAGCAGAACCAGGAGAACATTGTACACAGAGACAAACACACTGTGGTATAATCGAATGTAATGGACTTCATTAGTGGCGGTGTAATGTCCCTGAACAATCTGCAGGGATCTAGGAGAAAAAACACTATCCATAAGCAGAGGACAAACTGTGGGAGTAGAAACACCGAGGAAAAGCAACTGCCTGACTACAGCGGTTGAGGGGACATGACAGAGGAGAGACTCTAAACGAACACTCTAATGCAAATATTAACAACATGGCAATGGGTTTGAATCAAGAACACATGTGATACCCAGTGGAATCACGCGTAGGCTGGAGGAAAAGAAAATGATCTTTGTCTTTAATGAATAATGCATGGAAATGATCAAATAAAATACTATAAAATTAAAAAAAAAAGATTCACAAGTCTGAGAAATTTTAAGATTCACAGCAGGCATCTTAATGGTACTCTCTCCAAACAGTTCATTTTCTGGTTTTGGAGAGGTAGCATGTTTCTTATCCTAAAATTACTCTCAAAAAGAATTTAAACTTTGCAATTTAGAATAATACTAATAATACAATCCCTCCCTGAAGAAGGTGTTGAAAAACACAGGGATCACTTAGGAATGCATGGCTGAGTTTTGAGGTATATGAATCAATTGGCAAGAAAAATAAAAAAAAATTTAAAAAATCCAAATAAAAGAGAAAATAATTTGTGGATGAAATATAGACTATCAAAGTCTTATGTGTAAAAATTCCAAGTGAAAGAAAACAAACCTATAACAGGTCCTTGACTCAGGGCCCAGTTAAAGTAATTTCTATCCTACCCATCTGTAGGACAAATGCAGTAATATTTCACTTACCCATTTGTACCCAAGACTACAGGAAGTTGCAATACTATAAAAGAAAAAAAAGGACTAGATTTTTTGTGTGATAGGGAAGTATCATTCCTTGGTCTGATTTTACCTTCACTCTCAGGGATAGGGGGATCTGGGATGATAGCCAAACTTCGGTATTTGTTTGTGAATATTTCACAAAGAGTGTGGTATAAGGTGTCCTATGTTTTAACATATGTTAAGCGTTGTGTGATGATTAAAATAGTGGGAGTCATAAACTGACTGATTAAAGAGTGGTTGACTTAAATTGTGACCACAGAAAATATGGTTTCAAGACAGTGTCTTGTTTGTTTTAAATCAAATATAAGGTGGTCACCAGGGAAAAATTCCCAAATATTAAATATACCCAAGTCAGCTGGGTTTTATAGAGATTTTAATTAATACAAATGAGGAATTAATGAAAGAGAGAGAGAGAGAGAGAGAGAGAGAGAGAGAGAGAGAGAGAGAGAGAGAGAGAGAGAGAGAGAGAGAGAGAGAGAGAGAGAAAGAGAGAAAGTAAATAATGAGAAAAGGGCTAGACCAGTCTAGGCCGGCATGAGCCAGCCTAGGCTGAAAACCCTAAGAGAGAGATCAGTCAGTCTTTTATCCACTCACCACAAGATTTGTCCAAGCAAGATTCTAGTGTTCAGAGAGACACCAGCTACCCCCTCCAATTCAGCTTTTCCCAGCTGAATCTCTCGAGACCTCCTTTTTGACCTCCTTTTAAAGGGAATTTTCTCCTATGTCACCTCCCCTAAGTTCTCCCATCTACAATCATAGTAGACTTTTTCCAAAGGACAGACCATTCTTAATTCACACCTGAGTAGACTTAAACTTTTGATCAAGTTCACACCTGAAAAAACCTCTGAGTAAGTTCTCACCTCTTTGCTCCTTGTAAATTCACAAGTTGCTTGACCTTTATAGGTATGTACTTATTACCCTTTTGTATTAGATCTAAAAATAGGCACAGCTTAAGAACTTTTGCCTTACTATAAGTATGGATTTAAGTATTTTTCATTGTTCAGCAAGGAGTTTCTTCCCCTAAAACTGCTTAAGTAGGGGTGGAGTAGAGGTCTCACATTCCTGATCTAAGTTCCTTCATTGTTTAAAATGGGGAATAGTCTTAACCAAATCTTATGAAGTAGGGTCTGAGAATTTTTAAGATTCACAGTTGCAACCTCGAGTCTCACACTAGGTTCAAATCCTTTCATATTGGCTTAGAAGTTCATCAATCCTACCTGGATTGGTTTGGTCCTTTTTGACCTTGTGCCCAATTGGCACTATACAGTTTAGCTTTGTGCTTCTTTGGCACTTTGCAATGACTCTTTTTGTATCCCCTTCTTCTGGAATCAGACAAAATCATTAAGCAAAGTCCCATAATTAATTTTTTTAAACAATCAAGGGCATAATTTTTTATAGTCTAAGGCTTTTGGGGTATGTATTGACATTAGGGCAAATGTATTTTAAACTAATATTACTGAAAAATAAAAAAAGTTAAAGAAAATCTTCTCAATACTTGTGACATGTGCTTCAAATACAAAAAGAGAAAAAATAAAACTGAAATTGTATATTTCAAGCAAAAACAATCATAAAAAAGCTTAAAAATAAAAAAATATATAGCTTATAATCATTGACACTGTGTCAGCTAAGGAAAGGTAGAATGCAAAGGTTTCTCACTAGAAAAATGAGATCCATTTCTTTTTAACTTAACCACTGTGTGAATACAAATGGTTTTCCAAATAAAATAGTAATACAGTAGATAATGCACATTCAAAGAAGTACCAAAGTCCCTAAAATTCACAATAGCCTAATTAATTATAACAAAAAAGTCACTATCATATTTCATATAAATTGCTGTATGACAAAAAAATCCTATGAAATGATGGATTTGTCACAATTTTTACAGATGGAACAAATCTTTAAACCTTGGCAAATATATTTTTTAAACAAAGTAAAACTTATTTGGGTCTAGAACATCACCAAGAAATCTAGATTGTTCTGGTGGAAGTAAATTAAACTGAAGAGTTTTGCAGGAGCTCTTTTTTTTGCTTCCTACTTCATATAAACACCTTGACAAGAACATCTGTTTTCCAGTGTGGTTAATACAACGTTCTTTATAAATATAAATAGAAAATATCATTCATTCAGAAACCACTAGCTATCTCAAATTATTTCTGAAGACCCCTTAACATTACAATTAAATTCTTAGCTTATTAAATTCTCTAAAGGTTGTTAGCCAGGTTGAGTCCATTTATCATCTATGTGATAACAAATGCAAAATGGGAGGGGAAAGCTTTTTATGGGCTTTTATAATATTTTATAATATTTTGTTCAGTAGTCATAGGGGAAAGGTAACGACATATCTAATAGTTAAAACACAGTAGATTAAACTAATTCAGTGTAACAGAATAGTATTGAATACCTTAATATATGAACTTAAAACCAAACAAATTAAATCTTAAAGCAGTCAATCAGAAAAATACAATGAAATACAGAGACTTTCATAAAAAACTGAGTCTGAAAAGGCTTAAAATTTTAACCTGCAGTCTCTTTAAAGTTCCTTTTTCTATCCAGATTCCTTTTGTCACATTTCTGGGATCTGCCATAGCGAGGGAGAACATGGTTTTGAGGAATCTTAAACTGGATGAACCTTAGAGACTGAGCAGGCCCTAATGGCAAAGGGTTGTAGAGAGATGAATTTCTCCCCTGAAACACAGGCAAGATAAGTGAAAGGATCAGTGCACTCATGAATGGTAGAAGCTGTTTGAAATAAGCAAGGTACTGCTTTTTCATAGAATAAACCATGCTTGTAATTAACTTCCTATTTGGAGAAGTGGCTTCCTTCTCCCCATACCCCCCTCCCCCAAGGTCCCCTGCCACATGGAGGCTAATTGTTGCCTAAGGAAAGAACACCCCAATTTTTTTACCATCTGCCCTGACTCCTAACATCTTGGTTGCTGCAATTAGCAACAGTGGTAGGGGTCTGGGTCGGAGGCCAATTTTAGGAGCAGAGCTGGAGATCAGGAGGAGGATTTCTGGTGGTCAGGTGGTGGAGGAAGCAGTATCAGCAACACCAGAGTCAGCAGTGTGAAACTGAGGAACATGGTCTCAAGCAGAAGGGTGAGAGAAGAGGCTTATCTCTTCTTTATCAAGAGTCCCCTGGCTAAAAATAGCTCAGCCAGTAGGGAGAGTAAGCAACTGGGCAAAAATTAGGAAAAGGAAAAGGCAGAAGCTCCAAAGAGAGCTTGATTTCTCTTGCAGTTTGCAAGGATGGGTGGTGGATGGGGTGGGTGAAAAGCCTTGACAGGAGAAACATGACTTAAAAAAATTATCTAGGCTATCTTAAAAAACATTGAGAGCTTTTCTCTTGTCCCTTCTGGTTGCCAACTGTAAAATTTAAAATTAGATCTCAAATAATAAAAATATTATATTTTAAAGGTTTATTAAATGATCATTGGAAATCAAGGAATAAAGAGGATACAAAATAAAGACCAGGTGCCCATGGCTGATCAACCAGTTCAAATGCCTGCCTTACCACCACCAAGCTTGGGACAGGAAGTAAAGAGGTGGGACCTTCCATGTCCCTGCCTAATATCCCCTATCTATAGGAAGTATGTAATGACAGGAAGTTAGTGGGCTCCTGGGAAATGTAGTTCTTTTTTAGGGTAGCAGATTTTCAATTATACACTGGGAAGAGCCTTGAGTCAGAGAACCTGAATTCAAATCCACCCCTCTGATGGGGTGATGAGGAGAAGGAATGTATCCATATCCAGAGAAAGAATTGTGGGAGCAGAAACCCAGAAGAAAAATAACTGCTTGATCACATGGGTTGATGAGGATATGATTGGGGATGCAGACTCTAAATGATCACCGCAGTGCAAATATTAATGATATGGAAATAGGTCTTGATCAATGACACATGTAAAACCCAGTGGAATTGCTTTTTGGTTATGGGAGGGGGTGAGAGAAGGGAAGAGAAAGAATATGAATCATATAACCATGGAAAAGATAAATTTAATTAAAAAAAAACTGGTTTGGGAGATAGAAGACTTGAGTTCAGATGCTCTGATTTCTCATTTGTGAATTGCTTTGATAGTGAACTCCTTGAGAGCAATGACTATCTTTTGCCTTCCATGTTCCCTCAGCACTTATCCTGACCCAAAGAAAGGGCTTAATAAATCCATATGGTCTTGGCTTCTTGTCTGTGTCACCTGGGGCAAATAAGATGGAGAAACACCCTATATACCAAGGCTGTCGTGAGGAAAACATATGATCAGTCACAAATCCTTTTGGAAATGTGAGCTATTAGTATGTCTTCTGGCTTCTGGGGGTAAATGGAGTAAGTCTGAGTCCAGAACAGACAAGTGTGAAGAGCGTCTCCTGCCTTCATTCTGAAGATGAGAAGACATGCTGAGGCAGGAGAAGGGCCTCCTCTACAGGTTCAGAGCTAGTAAGCAAAAGGTTCAAGGCCTCTGGGCTCCCAGGCTTTTGAACCAGAGCAGACCAACTTCTTTATTTTCATGCCTTGCTTCAACACCATCCTTGTTCCTCATTCCTGCCAAACTGGTCTGGATGACTCCCCCGCTAGCACTCATCCTCCCAACAACAGTTTTTAATAACATGGCATCTCGGGGAGCCACCTCCTCCCAGTTTGCAATCTTGTCCCTGCAAGCAGCCAGGCCCAAGGGCTGTGTGGCTATTGCCACAGAATTGCATAGGGATGTTACCCCTTCCAGGAAGCTGACCCTGAACTCTGGGATTGGCCAAGACACAGACACAGACACGGACCAGAGTCTGCAGCCAGTAACTGGCGGGGCTCATTTCCTGGGGATGTTAGAGGATACAGGATGTCTCCCCAGGTTAAAGTGGGGTTTCTGGCCAGGATGTTTTTAACCCCGGGGCCTTGCTTTCCTCTAAAAAGGGGAGGGAGGGGGAGAGAGAGAGAGAGAGAGAGAGAGAGAGAGAGAGAGAGAGAGAGAGAGAGAGAGAGAGAGAGAGAAAGAGAGAGAGAGAGAGAAGAGGGAGAGAAAGGAGAGAGAGGAGAGAGACAAAGGAGAGAAAGAAGAGAGAGAGAGAGAGAGAGAGAGAGAGAGAGAGAGAGAGAAAGAGAGAGAGAGAAGATGGAGAGAAAGTAGAGAGAGGAGAGAGAAAGGAGAGAGAGAGGAGAGAGGGAGGAGAGAGGGAGGAGAGAGAAGAGAGAGAAGAGAGAGAGAGGAGAGAGAGCAGAGAGAGAGAGAGAGGAGAGAGGAAGGAGAGAGAGAAAGGAGAGAAGAGAGAGAGAGCAGAGAGAGCAGAGAGAGAGAGAGAGGAGAGAGAAAGGAGAGAGAGAAAGGAGAGAAGAGAGAGAGAGGAGAGAGAGAGAAGAGAGAGAGGAGAGAGAGAGAAGAGAGAGAGAAGAGAGAGAGAAGAGAGAGAGAAAGGAGAGAGAGAGAAGAGAGAGAGGAGAGAGAGAGAAGAGAGAGAAAGGAGAGAGAGAGAGAGAGAGAGAGAGAGAGAGAGAGAGAGAGAGAGAGAGAGAGAGAGAGATAAGAGACAGAGAGAGACAGAGAGACACAGAGAGAGAGAGAGGTCTATGTGGATAACACAGCCAGAATCTAGGATACACCCTAATGAGATGTTAGGACATCATTTCAAAGAAGAAGAAGAAAAGAAAAGACTTGCATATGTAAGGCCAGACTGGACTCAGCTCCCAGTGCTCCCTGGGCCTGGCTCTACAACACTATGTCTTTGGGCAAATCCTTCCATTTTTGTGGGCTTCCCAATTGCTGTCCATACGACTGGAGGGTGGATAAGATCATGTCTAAAATCCCTTTCAGTTATGTAGCCTTAGTCAGGATGCATCACACACAGCAGGCTGTAGCCTCACTACCTAAGACAGCCCCTCTTGGATGTTGGAGAGGAAGTATGTGAAAAGGATGTTACTTTTGAGAAATCCATCTCACTGTCAAGCCTGTTAAAGCAACAGCAGTGGGGAAGAACATAAACACAAGCGATTTAGCCTTCTCCCATGTGAGGAGTTCCCCATTAGGTAGACTCCATCTGGGGGGGAGGGAGGGGAGGATGTCTCAAGAAACAACCTGTAAGACACTGGCCAGTGAGAATGGAAAAGTAAGCACTGGGCAAAAGTCAGGAAGGACAGATGAAGGCTGGACATCAGCAATGGCTTCCCGATAAGGAAGCCTTCCTAAAGCACAATGGGCTTTTCCATCCTGGAAGGCTTTAGAGAGAGGCTGGCCAAATGTTTGCTGGGGATATTGTAGAGTTCTTGGTCAGGGAGAGGTTGGGATCAATGGCCAGGGAGGTTCCTTAGAACTCAGGGACTCGGTGGGAGTGTCCGCACTAATCCCTGTTTGGTGTAGGACTCGATCAAAGATCTTGGATGAAGCTGTTGAGCTTCCTCTCTCGTGCCCTCAGATATCTCAAGAAAGTGTTACTGTTTGGAGAGGACATTGCAGCAAGTACTGGAACCCTCCACACCTCCACAGTGAAATCCATAATCCGTCCAAAGAGTTTGACCTGACCATCCACACAGGGCACCCCAAGTGGATCAGGAGCCCTGCTCCTCGCCCAGATTATATGTTGGATGGGCAGCTTGTTGAGCCAGTCTCTCAGCACGTGGGTGTTCTGGACTGACGCATGGAGCACAGGGAGCTGGGCCAGACCTGAAGAACAAGAGAGCAGACTGCACTGTCTTTGGGAAAGTGGGTGGTGCTGTTCTAGGCTACCCCAAGCTGCGTCCTGGCACCAAAGGTCATCCTTACAGCGTGCCTGTGAATCATGGAAATCCGCCATGGCTGTTGAGTCACAGCAGCAGGTGAGATAAAGGGGGAGGAGGCACCTCGTGGAGCTAAGCAAGCCCCACAGCATATGACTGCTGATAGTGGAAGAGAAGAAGGCTGCAGAGTATGTCCTTAGGTCCTGTGGCCAGTAGCGCATGAACCGGGCACGAGGGGAGGCTGAGACAGAACAGATTTGCTTTATTTTGTTGGGTTTTTTTATCAAGAAGGGCCGGCGGCTCCGGTGGGTCCTGGGGGGGGGGGTGTGGACTTGGGCCTCAGTGAATGGAGGGGCCAGTCTCGACGGCCTCCCAGCTCGACTCTATAACCCAACCCTTATGGTGTCCCCAGGATGGAGAGCCGTCAAGGCAAGAGGCTAGTGCAGAGGCAGAGCCAGACGGAGGGCTCAGAGACATCCCGAAGTGCCCCAAGAGGTGACTGTGGCCTTCCCCAGCAATACCCTGGGCTTGACATCCCCCCCGCCTGCCCCGGACTTTGTCCAGAGCCAACTCTTTTCGGGATCCCAGCAGATCTGACCCCAAAGGCTCCATATTCCCAAACAGGAAGTCTGAGCTCCCAAGGAAAGATTCAGAATGCCCAGATTCATAGGGAGTTTCAGAGATTGTCGAGCCCACTTTCCAGATGGGAAAACTGAGGCCCCGAGAAGTTAACCCAGTTGCCGGAGTCATGGGGATAGTAGATAGCAGAACCCCAGTTTGAATTGAGGTCCTCTGACATTGAATTGGGCATTTTTTCTAGGATACAGCTGAGGAACAGGGGGCCAGCCTCCTCCAAGCTGGCCCTCGCCGGCTCCTGCCCTCTCCTGCCCACCCAAATATTCCCACCCCTGGCCAGGGTTCTCAGGGATCTCTGCCTGGTCCTGTTGCCCTAGGACACACAGCCCTTGAGTCTGAGCAGTCCTGGAGGCCCCCTCGGTCCTCATCAGAACTGCCCACAGCGGCTGACGTGCCTGAAATGACTGGCATCGGGGTGGCAGCAGCCACTTGGAAGCCTCTATTCTTGATCCAGCCAAGCCTCGCTAGTTGCCACCTCCTCGAGGAAGCCCTCCCTGATAGCACAGCCTTCTCTGGTCTCCCCTTCCCCTCACCAATTTCTCAGTCTGCACCCCTCCGCGTCTGGACGTGGTTTCGAGCTGACCTGGCCCTTTCCCACCTTTCCAGGCTTCCTACCTTGACTCCCTCCCTCCAGGGATTCTCTGATCCACCCGGGCCTCCTCGGCCTCCCTGGACACCTCCGTGCTGGCCCCTTTGCTCCTGCTGGCTGTGCCTCAGGCCAGGCCAAGGATGGCCTTGAACCTCCTTCTCCCTTTGAATTGTTTTGCTGAAGCCAGTAAGAACTTATCTGGGGCCCCCTCAGAGGCTGGAAGCCCAGCAGAGGCAGCCCAGAGAGGGGCCTGCCCCTGGGGCTGCCCACCCTCGGGGAGGCAGGGCCAGGGCGGATGGCTGTGCTGGGCGCCAGGGAGGAGGTGCCCCTGCCAGGCCACGGCCCCTCCCCCTCCGGCTCTGCTCCCGGCACCCTTGCCTCGGCCTCTGGGATTTCGCCTGTCAAAACGGACATCTCAGGCCCTGCCGTTGGCCACGTGGGGGACTGGAGGCTTCACCAGGCATTTGTGGGTCTCGGAGCCCTCAGATCTGAACCCGGGCCTGAAAGGAGCCCAGCCTCCAACGGGGGCCCTCCCAGGATCCCTCGGGGGGCCGCAAGGACTAGAAACCTCTCCCGGGCTCCCCCGGCTCAGGGAGTGACGCCCCAGTGAGGAGCTCCGGGTTTGATGGCCTTGACACTGGGTCAAGTGGATGGTGGCAGCTCATCGATGAGCTCATCCGAGTCTGCACGTCTGTCCGTGCCTCCCATCCGGCGTCTGTCCTTTGTCAGACTAGCTCATTGCCTCACTGGCGGGCCACACCGGAACCGCTCAGGAGTTTCTCTGCCAGGTCCGCTGGGAGGGAGGATGAGTCAGGAAGGACCCCCTTATCTCCTGGCTGCTGAATAGAAGCGAAGCCCCCACTAGGTGTGTCAAGCTGAGCACTCAGGACAGTAAGAGACCAAAGACAGCCCCAGCCTGGAAGAGCCCCCAGGAGAGGAAGAGGCCTATGGAAGTCGCCCGCACAAGCTAGACGGAGACGGACCAGACCGTCCGCTGGTGATGGAGATGGTGGCATTCGAGCTTGGACTTGAAGGGAGCCGGGAGCCCGAGGAGGCCGAGCTGAGGCAAGCCTGGGGCTAAAGCCAAGCCTGCTGCGCTTCGGGTCTCTGAAAGAAAAGACTTCCTGTCCTGGCTAACTGAAATGTCAGACCTTGGTCACAATTGGTTCAAGTGGACTGGATGAAAAGTGTTCTCCACTGGGGAGTGGAGCTAGTCCTTGGCCCCTCACTTGGACATCTTCATAGATCCTTTCTCTGTCTCTTTCTCTCCCCCTCCCTCTCCCTCCCTCCCTCTCTGTCTCTCTCTCTGTCTCTCTCTCTGTCTCTCTCTCTGTCTCTCTCTCTCTCTCTCTCTGTCTGTCTCTCTCTCTCTCTCTGTCTCTCTCTCGGAAGCGAGGCAACAGCTCTTCCTGCTGATCTTTCCATGCACTTCCTGGGCCACATGAAAGAACAACTGAGGCCTCCCTGGCACAGATCTGTCTCCACCACCTCTGCTGGGAGAGACAGCCCCGGGGCAGCTGACACTGTCTTGGGGCTCTGTGACTCAAGCCTTGCGCTGACCATTTCTCGTGTTTGAGGAACAAAAGGCAAAGCAGAGCAGTGACCTGATGCTGGGGTACAAAGTTCAGCCCGAGGCTTCTCACCAAACAGACTGGGAACATGCTGGGGTGGAGCTTCCCCCTTGGGGAAAGAGTCAAGACTTCAGTGGGAACCCGAGGGCTGCTGCCTCCCTTTCTTCCCCACAGGAAGCCCCTCTCCCTCTGGGTCTCTGCTGAATTTGACAGAGAGAAGGCCATTTGTCCCTTCTAGACTCCCCTCCCCTTACAAGGGCCCCAAAGCCTTAAGCGAGTTGGTCTGGGAGCTTGCTTGGGCCACAGTCCCAGGCTGATGGCCTCGGAGCCCCCAAATCCCACCGATGAAGCCTCCAGGCTCAAGCTTGGGTCCTCCCATCGTAGCCAGCCCAGTGGTGGGAATGTCAACATCAGCCCCTCCCAGACCACCCTCCTCTTTGGATGGTGCCTTTAAAGTGTGGATTTGCTCCTCGGTGTCCCCTGGACCGCCGTATTCTGTCTCCAGCGCTGTGGGAATGTTCTAAACCCCTCCGAGCGCTTCTCCTCCCCAGAAGGGGCTTGTCCTGGAGCTCCGGGCCATTTGGCTGAGGCCAGCGGCTCCAGAGGGGGATGCTCTCCCCACCTCATCTTTTTTTGTTGTTGTTAAGCCCTCTTGGAGTCAATACTGTGTATTGGCTCCAAGGCAGAAGAGTGGGAAGGGCTGGGCCAGGGTCACCCAGCTGGGAAGTTTCTGAAGCCAGATTTGAACCCAGGACCTCCCATCTCTAGGCCTGGCTCTCCATCCACGGAGCTACCCAGCCCCCCCCCCCCAATATCTTTTCAATAGTCGTTGCCTTGGGTGGACTTCCACCTGGGAACTGAGGTCCAGGTAAGGCGGTGGACAGCACATCAGTGCTCTGTGGGCTCAGGCCCAGCCTGACTCACTCTGTTAACATTGTGTCTTAATAGTTTATAAAAAGAGAGGTGGGGGGCATCCTTCGCCTACACGTATGTGTCCTCTCAGCCCAGGCACCTTCCTAGCCAGGGGGCCCTATCTGCCTCAGTTTCCCCATCTGTCAGAGAGGAACAACAGCAGCCCCTCTCTGGCCATTTGTGGGGAGAGGCCAATGCTTAGTGCCTGGGCACAGTGTCCCCTCCCTTTTCTGTGTCTCCCCCAAAGCAGGAAAGCCAGGCAAGGGGCCCATATCTTAGAGAAACCTTCTCCCCTGGAGACTGTGAACTTGGAAAAAACAGAGAACGAGGAACGTCAGAAAAGTCAAGGCTTTCATCAGGACCGCTCCGGAGCGTGCTCTAAGGAACCCCAGAATTTGGGGGACTTACAGAGGACATGGAAGCATGGCTGCAGGGACAGGGGAGTGTGGGACAGAATCCCCTTGGGGAGGAGCCCTAGCGGGGGGCCGGGGTGCGGCAGAGGCCCAGGGAGCGCAGCCAGTCTGGGGAAGGACCAAAAGGGCCCTTGGCCTGCGCTTGGGCGGCTCATCAAGTCCTTTAAGATCTATCCTTCATTCTGATAGGGCCAATCGGGGAGCTCCCCCTCAGGAGGATCCTCTGGGGGTTCCAGATTTCAGGTGACCACTACAAGCACCCTGCGGCCCTGGGGGTTCTCCCCTCCTTTCCTGCTCAGCAAGCCGGACCTGGGAGGGTGTCCTGGGTTCATTGTGGGAGGAGAGAGGCCCACAGGCTCTTCTGCTCATGCCCCCAGTCTGCTTAGGGGGGCAGAAAAGGGGGCTTCTGATGTGGGCAGGAAAAGGGATGGCCAGTGTTCGGGCACGAATGGGGCCCCCCCCAGAATCGAACGGAAGGTCGGGCAAAGGAGGAAATGGAGGCGAGCAGGGACCCTCCCCCAGGCACTGGGCTGGTTCAGAGGTGGACTCCCGGGAGGAAGGAGTTGGTCTTGGCCCTACTGCATAGAGGGGTAAATTGAGGCAGGAGGTGCCCCAGCTCCGGTTCTCTAAGCCCCGCCCCCTCTTTTACACCTGGAGGATGGGGTTGGAGAGGGGCATGCTGGGGAGGACAAGCAGGGGAACCTTCCAGGAGGCGGCTTCCATGGCCACGGTAGAGAGGGGGGAAGGCTGACCCACGCGGGGCCAGAACAATGAGGGGCTCGGCAGGAAGTGGGGGAGGGGCGATTCGGAAGTGGCCCCTCCCCTCCTGGCGGGCGGTGTAGAGTCGGCCGGAGGGTGCGCGCGCAGCCGCCACCGCCCCCAGCCAATGGGTGGGATGGAGGAGGGAGCCCGCGCAGCGGATGCACTCCCCTCGTCCAAGGGGGCCCCCCGCAGGGAGGTAGGGAGGGTGGGGTGCGCTGCGTGCGCGCGCCCTACCCGCCAGGCGCCCGACCGACTGTGAGCGCGTTCCCAGGGGCTCGGGCCCCAGGCACTCCCAAGGTGCCTCGCGCGGTGGCGGCGCGCACGTCGGCGTCCTCGGCAGCGGGCGCGCGGCCGGGAGGCGGCGGCGGCGGCAGCGGCGGCGGCCATGTTGTTGTGAGTGCGCCCTGTGTGTCTCTCACGGTCGGGCCCCGGTACTTCGGGGGCGGCGGAGGCGGCGGACACGGGGACGGGCACGGGCACGGGCCGGAGGAGGAGGAGGAGGCGGAGGCGGAGGCCGAAGGACGCCGAGGAGACGACGCCGCCGCCGCCCGACGACCAGGAACAGCCGCGGGCCCAACGGTCGGTCGGTGTCCCCGGGCCGCGGCGGCCGCCCCGTAAGTGCCCCAGCGTGGGCTCCTCACGCGCCGTCGTGCTTCCTCTCCCCGCTCGCGGCCCGCCCCTCCCCCCTTGTGGGGGCCTGCTCGGCGGGGGGGCGCGACCGGCCCACCGCGCATGCGCGCTTGGGGCCCGCCGCGCCGCGGGGGCCCGAGGGGGAAGGAGAATGGAGGGGGCGCGGCCCTAGGATAAGGACTGGGAAAGCTTGGCCTTTTGTGAAGCTCCTTGGTCCGGTGACCTTGTAGCCTCAGTTTACCCTCCTGTCCCATTCACCCCATGGATCAGCACGTGGCCAGCAACCCGCCCCCCTCCTCGGGAGACTCCGTGATCGTGACTCCACCGTCTATTGCTTTGTCCGCGCGCCCGGGTGCCTGGGGTCTCCTGGGTTGGGGTCCGGCGGGGGTCAGCGGTGGCGGACACAAGACCAGCCTCGGGCGTTCTGGACGGGACCTTGTGCAGGGGCCCCGCAGAGTCGGGGCCGCGCTCTCAGCTCCTGCCGCTTCTTACTCCGGGGTCCTGGCGCCTCCCAGCACAGAGGAGGACGCTGGGCCCCCGTGACCCTGTCTGAAGCCGGCCCAAACCCGGAGCGCGCGCTTAGCTGGGTACGGGGGAGCAGGGGGGCTTGATGGGGCGGAGCTTGAATCTAGTCTCAGGCACTTTTCCCTCTTTGCCTCAGTTTCCTTCACAAAACCTGAGCAGGAAATGGCGACCCCTTGCAGTGACTTTGCCAACAGGGTTACCTGGAGCCCTAGCAGGGCACAACAAAGGGAGCTGCGTTGGGCTGAAGGGGGGGGCGCCCTTTTAGCCCCGTTTTTCAGATGAGGAGACTGAGGTAGAGTGCTGCAGTGAGGGCCACAGCCCTGAGCCCTTGGAGCGTGGGTGGTGGTGGTGGGAGTCCAGGGAAGGTCAGAGGGATGGGATTCTGCACTGGTTGGGGTGCCAGGCCTTGGGGAGACTGAGGGTGGGGCAGAGGGGAGGGCCCCCAGCTCCTTGAGCAGGGCCTGTGTAGATGCCAATTAAATATTTCTTTTTTTTTTTTTTTAAACCCTTACCTTCCGTCTTGGAGTCAATACTGTGTATTGGCTCCAAGGCAGAAGAGTGGTAAGGGCTAGGCAATGGGGGTCAAGTGACTTGCCCAGGGTCACACAGCTGGGAAGTGTCTGAGGCCAGATTTGAACCTAGGACCTCCCGTCTCTAGGGCTAGCTCTCAATCCACTGAGCTACCCAGCTGCCCCCAAATTAAATATTTCTTGAGGGGAACTCAGTGGACAGGGGTCCTGGGTTCAAATGTGGCCTCAGAAGAGTCATTGAACCCCTTTGCTTTTGCTTACCACCTCTGCCTTGGAGCCAGGAAGAGTGGAGGGAGCCCAGGCCCTCCTTTCCTTAGGTTCTCTGGAGGAATGGGGGGAGGGGGGACACAACCCACACCCGGGGCCTGGAGCTGGGCTTGGGGGGACTCCCCAGGAGGCAGGCCCCCAGCCAGTCCCTCTTGTTCCAGTGCTCAGCTCAGGTCTCTGAGCTCCTCTTTGTTGGGGTTGGATTTTCTCCTGTTCCAGTGGTTTGGAGGATTTTCTAAGGGTCACTTGTAATTTGCACTGCTTGGGTGCCTTTTCCTGCCCTTTGATCACCTCCATGGGGAATGGGGGGGGGGGGTCCTGCTTCTGCACTCCAAAGAGCTTGGTGCTGCCTCTCCCCAACAACATTTTCTCTGCTCTGTTCACTGGCTGTACAAAAGTCTTTTCTTTTTTAAAAGATGTATTTTCCTTATTAAGGGTATTAATTAGGCACAAAAGTTTTCTGACCTTTTCAGGTCCAAAATTGTCTCCCTGCCTTCCTCTTCCCAGAGGTGGTCAGCTATTTGATCTGAGTTATACATGTTATCCTGAAGAACACACCTCCATAGTGGCCAGAATAATCATGGGAAACTGACACCCCCCCCCCCAGTAAAACCCAAATAGACCAACGTCAGAAAGGGGTGCCCCCGATGCTCTGTTGCAGTTCCTGTGGACAGCCTTCTGTATCTATCCATGGAAGTGTCACCTGTTCATCCTTCCTTACAGCACAATAGAACTCCATCGCCATCCTGTACCCCAATGTGTTCAGCCATTCCCCACTTGAGGGGACCCCCCCCCATTGTCCAATTTTACCACCACCAAAAGAGTTGCTAGAAATATTTTTATGCCAGTAGGTTCTTTCCCCTTTTTTATGATCTTTTTGGGATTGGCCCAGTAGCAGTATGATTGGGTAAGAGTATGCAGTTTTATGACCCTTTGGTTATAGTGCAACATTGCCCTCCAGAATGATTGGATCAGTTGGCAACTCCACCAACAATGCATATGTGTCCCAATTTTGCCACATCCCCTCCAACATTTATCGCTTTCTTTACTGCCATATTGGCCAATCTGATAGGTGTGAGGTGGCACCTCAGCTGTTTTAATTTGCATTTCTCTAATCAAGAGGGATTTTGAACATTTTCTTCATCTGAAAATTGCCTGTTCATATCCTATGACCATTTTTGCATTGGGGAATAACTTGTATTCTTATACATTGGACTTAGTCCTCGACAGATCTGAGAAATTAAGACCTTTATCAAATAAATCTGTTAGAAACATTTTCCTCAGTTTGATATTTCCCTTCCGATCTTGGTTGTATTGTTTTTGTTTGTACAAAACTTTTTTAACTTAAGATAATCAAAGTTACTCATTTTACATCTTGTAATGTTCTCTATCACCTTTTTGTTTTATGTCACTGAAGTTGACTTTCTTTTTGTGATCTCCAGCTCTTGATTGGCTAAGAATTTTTCCTCATCTTGACCTTTACATCTCTTTATTTTTCCTGTTACCTTTTTATGATCAAGTAAGATAATATTTGGGGAAAGGGCAGTGGTTGGCACATAGTGGGCACTTAATATTCCTTTTTTGGTGTTCTACATGTAGTGTGGACAACTCTGACCAAGTAGTAATAGTGGATTTTCTGGAATTTGCAGTGATTTGGAAGGAGCATTATTCCCCCTCCCAGCTCCTTAAAGTCTGGTCTGCAGGTGGCAGCAGTCAGAACATTTGAAAGGTGGCACTGAATCATGTTCATTGCTTTTCAGTCACCACCTAGGGCAAGGGGAGCTGGTTTGTTTGGAGGGATGAGCCTGGAATGGTTTTCTCCTGTGGTCCACTCTTAAGGGAGGAAATTCAGGCCTCACTTGTACATGCTGAAAATCCCATCCAAAAACTGATTGCTGTGAGATGAAATCCTGACTGTGTGCTGGCATGTAGTTGCCAGCATGGGGACACTGAGGCAGCCCCCGACTTTGGACAGTGAGGGCTTCCCAGGCTCCTTGGGACAGTCCTCAATTCTGGCCCTCTCTGGAGTGGCAGAGTGCCTTCCTAGTCTGTGACCTTAATCTTGCTCCTTGCGCTTAGGCGTTTCACCTATTTCTTCTACAGAGTTGGCTGAAGGCATTTTCTCTTTTGATCCACCAATACTCACAGGCGGTGCTCCAAGCTCCCTCCCTGTCCAGCCTGATTGGGCAGCAGTATTCGGGAAGGCTTTGAAGAGTCTCAGGGACACAAACATTTCCCATCAGATTTAGCAAGTTAGTCATGACCGGTTGGGGCCTATATTTATCCCTGAGTGTTTGGGGGCTGACAGGGAGGGGGGGCCAGGCCACATGCAGTGAATGTGTAGCTGTATCTGGCTTCTGCTTGGGCAGAGTGGAATCAAAGCATTTCTTTGAATGGCGAGCTATTTTCAGGTCACTTGAACCATTTTTAGTTAGAAGTGTGAAACAAAAGTTAAGTAGTTTCTGCCAAGTTTACCTGAGAACCCTCCAAGGCCCCAGCTTTTTGGCAAGCTTAGGACTTTCTCTAGTTGAGTTGTTGTGATGCACATTCAACAATGACCCTGGTGCTGCCTTTGCTATTGTGTACCTTGACTGGCCGATTTCAGGGTGTGCTTGTTCTGAAATTTGATTTTAGGGGGTAGCTGGGTAACTCAGTGGTTTGAGACCCAGGCCTAGAGACCTGAGGTCCTGGGTTCAAATATGGCCTCAGACCCATTGCCTTGGAAGCAAGACACAGTATGGATTCTAAGGATTAAATTTTTTTTAAATTTTAATTTAATTTTAACTCTTTCATCTTGGAATCAATACCAAATATTTGGTTCCCAGGTTGGAGAGTGGTAAAAACTAGGCAATTGGAGTTAAGTGACTTGCCTTGGGTCACCCAGCTAGGAAGTGTCTGAGGCCAAATTTGAACCCAGGGCCTCCCATCTCTAGGCCTGGCTTTTTATCCACTGAGCCACTCAGCTGTCTACGCTTTTTATTTTACATTTTCATGGGAGAACGTGGTTATGAAGAATTCTGGAAGGGAAAGAAACAAGCATTTATTAATCTCTACTGTGTATCAGGCACTTTACAAATGGTATCTTGTTTGATCTTCGCAATGACCCTGGGAGGTAGTTGCATTTATTCCCATTTTACAGATGAGGAATCCAAGACTGACAGTTCAGTGACTGGTCCAAGGCCCCACAGCTAGCCTAAGTCTGGGCTTGAACTCATATCTTGTTCTTTTTTTCAATTAAAAAAATTTTATTGATTAATTAGGAAAATTTTTCCATGGGTACATGATTCATGTTTTTTCCCCTCCCCTCCTCTCACCCCCCTCCCATAGCCCATGAGCAATTCCACTGGGTTTTACATGAACTCATCTTCTTGCCTCCTGGCCTGGTGTTCTGTGCATTGGTGGCATCACCAGCAGCTTTTAAGGATGGATACTCCTTTGCTGATTAAAACAAAACAAAACAAGGTGCCCTCTTTTGGTTCCCTTTTTGAGATGAGAGGTCTTGGGATCTTGGCTGTAAATCTGGAAGGGTCCTCAGAGGTCATCCAGCAAGCATTTTGGAAGACTGTCCCAGACCCTTGGGAGGCAAAACCCCAAAGGACAGCATCCTTGGCTTCCCAGAGGAAGGAGCCAGTTTCTACCTCAGATCATATCCTGAAGAGCACCTTCCCCTCTGCCTCTTCCAAAGTTAGAGGAGGCCATGGAGGGAGCAGACATGAGCCCAGGCACAATATTACACTCATAGGAGCACTTAGACAAGACCTTTTGGGGCTTCTTGTAAGAGGTGGCCCCTAAGTTGAGCTCTGAAGGGAACAAGGAGAAAGCATGCTAGGCATAGGGATGGTGATTGCAAAGGTGTTGAGGGGAGAGATGGAGGATGATGTTGGAACTGACTGAACTCTGGAGGAAGTCAGTTCTGTTTGCCTAAAGAGGGCAGTGCCAACTAAGGGCTCTAATGATAGAGTAACTTGGGGTTGGGTTTTTTTTTTCTTCCTCCACTAGGCATTTAAGTAGGAATTGAGCCAAATGTTATCATTTTGGAGAATTAGGGCAATTAGCAAAATAAATACTGTTGTTCTATTGAGTGCCAATTCTTATAATTTCCAGTTTGGAAAGAATTCCCCATTTGGAATCGGGACCTGGGTGTGACTCTTGGCTGTCTTTCTGCTTTTATGACCTTGGACAGCTCATTTCCTCTCTAGGCCTCAATTTCCTCACCAGTAACATAAGTGGTTAGATGAAGCTGGAGTTCTTTCTGATTCTAGTCATGTGGATGCCTTTTAGTTCCTGTTCAGGTTCCTTTGGGTGTCATCTCAGGAAGTGTCAGGACAGCCTTACGTATAATAAGCGTGTACAACATTCCTTTATGATCCTTCAGAAATGGCAGCTAAAGCTCTCCTAGTTTCTTCCTATGCTGTAATATAATTGATTCTTTAACATGATAAACACACTCGAAAGAAAGTGATTGCTTCTCTGGTCACCTTTCTATTCTCACTCGAGGTAATAGCTTGTTTCCTGAGAGAGGTCCAAGGTCCAGGGGCTTCTGGGTCAGAGAAGAGAGCTCTCCTTGGCTGAGCAGTCCTTGCGACTCCTCTGGTTGGGGTGGGGAACCCTCAGTGCAAGAGAAGTCCCAGTAACTCCTTTTCTGGGCATTAGTTAATATTTTCAGTCATAAAGTAATTTTGCTGGACTGGAGAAAAGATGGTTTAGCAGCTAAAATTGCAGTTTGAGATGCAGGTATATAAATCAAAACATAGCGATCTTGTATTGCTGTAAGTTTATAGTAAAGAAAGCTGTCCCTTTCCGGAAGAGACCATATAAGATTATCCTGTCATTTTAAGTTATGGAAAAGTTCCTTGTGTAGGATTTCTAAATGAACAGATTCTCAATGTTTCCTAAGGAAGGATAGGTTGACCATAATAGTGAACAGAGTACCTGTCCTGGGTCAGGAAGGCCCAAGTTCAAATTCACCCTCAGATGCTAACCGTGTGACCATAGGCAAGTCACTTCATAACTAATTGCCTGCCTCAGTTTCCTCATCTATACAATGAAGAAAATGATAGCATCTCCCTCTGGGGTTGTTGCGAGGGTTTTGAAAAGCACTTAATATAGTGCCTGCTAGTAAGAGTTCTAGAAATGTTTATGATGATTATTAGTATAAAGGAGAATTTCACTAGAAGGTTTTGATACTTGAAAAGTAGGGCAAACAATAGGAAGGCAGCAGTTCTACAAACCCTAGTCTTGTGTATAATAGTTTGGACAGCTCTGGATTGATTATGGAATGAGCTATGTAGATTCTCATTAGGCTGATGAAATAATAGCTGATGTGACTCTTTGAGTTTTTGAGACATGTGAAACATCTTCCATTTGATCCTTCTAGCAGTCCTCTGAGTATTCTCACTTTTTTACAGATGTGGAAAGGGAGGCCTCTGGGAGGGTCATGCAGGCCCACATGGTGGCCAGATTTCAAACTAGAGGTTCCTGACTGTCCGTAGTTTTCTTAGATTTTAGAATATGTCTGATAAAGGTTCTCTGGCTTGCCTCATGAGTGAAACAGTGGTGGGTACACTCAGATGCTTCTCAGAATGGTTGTATGGCCAGATGGAAAAGTCATCTGGGATTGATGTCAACCTATGAATCTTAAAACTGCTCAGACTCTACTTCAGAAGATTTGATTAAGCTATTCCCCATTCTCTACTATGGAGGTACTTGATCAGGAATGTATTGAGAACTTTTTCTCTACTATGGAGGTACTTGATCAGGAATGTATTGAGAACTTTTAAAATTACTCCACCCTGCTCAGACAGTGCCTTAGGGGAAGATAAAGTTGTAAACTCCTGATTGAACAATGAAAGTCCCCAACTCTTACTTAAAGTGAAGCAAAAACTCTAAGCTAGGTGGTCTATTTTTAGGTCTAATACAAAAGGGTGCTAAGTACCTATAAAGGTCAAATTAATCACTAAAAGGTCAAGCAACTTACAAAAGGCAAGCTTAACAAAAGAGGTGTGAAGTACTCAAGATATAATCTAATCAGAGAAGGTGAGAACTAAAGAATGGTGAGAACTAAGATTGGGCAGTCCCTGGGAAAAAGCGTCTACTGTGATTGGTAGATGTGAAATTTAGGGGAGGTGACATAAGAGAAAATTTCTTTAAAAGAAGAATTCAGTTTGGAAGCTGAATTGGAGGAGGTCAGGAGTTCAGAGGAGGGTCTCTGAACTCAGTTCAGGAGTTGATTTCAGTGAAGGACTAGAGCTTGCTTGGGTCGATCTTGTGGTGAATGATAAAGACTGACTAGTCTCCCTTAAGGCTCAGGCCTAGGCCCCTTTCTACTATTTTCTTTTTTTCTCTCTCTTCCTTTAATTCCTTCATTTATATTAATTAAAATCTCCATAAAACTCAGCTGACTTGGGTATTTTTATATTTGGGAATTTTCCCATGGCGACCACTTATTTTTGATTTAAATCAAGACACTAAAAATTATCTGCACAGCTTGGGTTCAAAAAATTAACTTTAAGAGGGCAAGATTTGGGAGCATGGTTAGGGTCATGGGACAAAGATGGGAGGGGTGGAAGCATTGTATAGTATCAGTGTTTCTAGGACATCCATTTGAAAATAGCCAATGGGCATTGCGGGACTGAAAAGTCAAGGGAGAGTTCTGCTGGACACGTAAAGCCATCTTCATTAAGATTTTGCAATTAAAAACATTATTGTTAACATTGGAGAAAATATCTCCAGCCAGCTGAAGAGCTTAGAAACCGGATTACAGTGTTTCAATGTATGAGAAGAGAGAAAGTGGATAAAGAGTGTGGACAGTTTTTCCAGGAGTTTGGCTGAAAAGGGGGAGGAGAAGAGGGAGATAGGCAGGGAGATATTGGAGAAGTCAAGATAGAGGAAACTGAGGAATGTTTGGAGGCAATAGGGAAGTCTGCTAGAGAAGATGGGAGGGCCTGCCTGTTCAAAGGGGCTGTCAGTCATATGGAAGAGAAAATGGACTTTGCTTGGCAGAGTCTTGGAAGAAGTGATATAGAGGCTAAGGAAGGCCGAATGTCAGAAGAAATTCCTTAATGCTTAGAACTGGTGAAAGGTAGAAGGAAGGAAGTGGTTGCCCATGCAGGGATCCTCTCCCTGGAGGAGAGGCTCCATGACCATTTGTGAGGAGGTAGTCAGGGGAATTCTTTTGGATGTGGATTTGTAGTTTGGGTTTGATGCCCTATGAGGACCTCTCGAATGGGAACCATTAGCCTATGAGCTCTAATTCAGTGATTGTAACTGGGAGCGTTTTTACTCTTTACACACATTGTAGCTCTTGGTTCAGCCATCTCAGAAAAGAAAGATACAGTATGAGGCCAGTTTACCAATGTTTCTTTTTTAAAGATGTTTTTGTTCATGTCATTTGTGGTATCCTTCCCATAGAACAAGAAGTTTTGGTTTTTTAAGATCCCTACCTCCTGTCCTAGTATCAAATCTAAACCAGAAACAAGGCAAGGTCTGGGCAGTTGGGGTTAATTGACTAGCCTAGGGTCATACAGCTAGGAAATGTCTGAGGTCAGATTTGAACCCACACCATGCAGCCTCCAGGGTTGGTGCTCTTTCCACTGTGCTGCCTAGCTGCTCTAATAGTATTTTTTAAAGATCAGAAAAAGAGAGGAAAATCAGCATCACTAATATATTAGAAAAGTCTGAAAATGATATACTGTGTGCAAGTCACTTCATTTTTGTCTGCTTTGGTTTCCTTATCTATCAAATGGGGGTCATCATAACACCTACCTCCCAGGTTGTTGTGAGGATCACAGGAGAGAATATCTTGTAAAGTGCCTAGCTCAGGACCTGGTACATGGCAGGTACTTCCTCCATTCTTCCTTCCCAGAAGAGCAGCCAGGGCTAGGCAGTAGGGGTCTGGTGACTTGCCTGGGGTGACCTAGATAGGGTGTGTCTGAGGCCAGATTTGAGCCCAGGTCCTTCTGCATCGTAGGCGTGGTGCTCTATCCACTGTACTATCTAACAGCTGCACTGATACACTCTCCTAGGCATGTGTGAAACCATTTCTGACTACAGGGCAGAGAATATCCGAAATCATCAGGATGTGGCCAAGTTGGCCGCCTCCTGTCCCCAAAGATTAGGGTGTGGGTGGGCTCCACTCCTGTAATATCACTCACTTTCTTTCTCCTGTAATATCACTCACTCTCTTTCTCTCTCTCTCTCTCTCTCACACACACACACACATGTCTGACTTGACAAAACCATTGGCTCCTCGTGGTTGCTGCTTTTTTTCCTTTTTTCCCTGCTGGGCTCTGGAATTTAGGGAGGCATCAAAGTGAAGCCCCCCTGCCTTTCCACTTTGGGAAATTGGGACCTTTCCACTGACAGACTATCCCATCCACATGGTTTTCTAAAATTGGATTCATCATCTGTAGATGGAATGATTAAATTCAGTGAGGTCGTCCTGTGTAGGCCCCGTGACAGGGCCTGGTGGCTGGTCTTACACTGGAAGTGGCCCCTCGTTTGTCCTGGGACTTTGGGCTGCCCTAGATTCTTAAGGTCCTTTCTGAGTCTGTGAGGCTTTGAAAGGCAAATGCCACCCACAGATGCCCGAGACCTTTCACCAGGCTGATATTTGAGGAGGTGATTGCCAGAGCTGAGGATCCCCTGGGGAATGTTCATAAGGCCACCCCCCAGGTTTGTGACTGCAGGAGACACAGCAGTATGGCTCTCCTATAGGGGTGTTTTTTCTTGGCAGTCACTTATTCTCCTAAGTGATTGGCCTTCTCAGGTCTGTGCTATGCACAGACTGTGTGCAAGTCACTTCATTTTTGTCTGCTTTGGTTTTCTTATCTGTCAAATGGGGGTCATAATAACACCTACCTCCCAGGTTGTTGTGAGGATCACAACATTCATACATTCCCTGACGGTGTGTTATCTCTTAGTGTTTACCATGGGGCTCTCCATAGGGTGCCCCCATAGAACTCTCCATTGGGGAGAGGGTCATTCTGTGCCTTCTGAGAGACTCTTTTCAGGAGAAGCTTGGCTTGTTCAGAGCATTGGGGAACTTTCCAAAGGCCCCTGAGCCCACTCTCCTTAATTCAGTTCTGGAGCCCATTTGTGGTCTATCCATATTATCAAAGCTACATGTGACCAGTGTCAGGAGCCCCCTCTAGAGAAGGTGTTCCCCAGACACCCTTGATGGGTACGTCCTTATTGTGGTGTTCTCTTGGTGAGACCCAAGGCCTTGGGTGATCCCGCCATCCTGGGAGAGAAACCTTGACAATCAGTTCCACAGCACCCTCAGAATTGGGATGCCTTTACATGGAACTCTTCTGCTGGATCTTGTCCCACGGTTTTTCCTGTCTGTTGTTTTAGGGTCATTTCTACATTCTGGTCTTAACACTTGTGGGCCCAGAATATACCTATAATCCCCATGTGGCCAAAAGAGTCTGTGAGGTGGGTTTATAGCAGGCACACTGGAATGATTCAACATAACATGTAGGAAACTGTCAGCATGATTGACCAGATAATAACCAAACCAACAAAACCCTTAGGATTATCAATAGATGAAGAGATAGTGCGCCTTCCTGTAAGAGGCCTGCTGGAGATCATGGGAATGGAGGGAACTTTCTTTCAGATGATGACTAGTATCCATCTAAAACCAGCAATCCTTGTCTGGAATGGGGAGAAGTGAGAAAACTTCCTAGTGGCATCTGAGGTGAAGCAAGGATGCCCATTATCACTTCCCCCCTTCTCCAATCCCCTTCCCCTTTCTGCTTGCTTGGGGCATGTTCCTATTCTTGTGCATCCAGGGCTCACCTAGTACTCCAAATGTGATTGACCCAGTGTAGACACTTGCCTCAGTTTCTTCATCTGCAAAATAATCTGGAGAAGGAAATGACAAAACCATTTCCGTGTCTTTGCCAAGAAATCCCCAAATTGGGACACAGCAAAGAAGACATTGGTCCTTATGTTTTATCTTATTAGATTTGTTGAGAACATTTTTCTTATGTTGTCAGCTTCCCCATCCGGTCTTTTTTCATGCTCAGCACCACCTTCATTGTGACATTACAGATAGGATTTTTGACCTTGAGACACAAAGCCCTGGATTTGAATCCCAAGTCAGTTTCTAGCTCCATGACTCCAAAGCAAGTTCCTGAAACCTCTCAGTCTTAGCCTCCACTCCAATTAGTAACACCAGCTAGTGTTTATATAATACTTTAAGGTTTGTAGAATGCCTTGTTAGGTGGGGGCTGTTATTATCACCCTCATTTGACAGATGAGGAAACGGAGGAAAACAGATGAAGTGAAATGACTTTGGCCCAGAATCACAGTGTCCATGTTAAGTGGTTACATTTTTTAAGCCTATCGATGAAATTTTGTTTTTTTCAATTACATGTTTAAAAAAAAAACTTTGGACAGTTTTTCTGACATTTTGCAATTCGGATTTTTCCTTCTCTAGTAAAAAATCATGAAGGAAATAAAGTGAAAGATGACATGCTTTGATCTGCAATCAGATTCTTGCTGTTCCTGTTTTGACTGTGGAAAGTGTCATCCCCGCGGGGGGGGGGGGGGAGTCCCTTGTGGTTATGTGTTTTGCACATTGTACAGTATTTCTGCTAACTGCATAAATTATTCTCCCAATTCTGCTCTCTTCACTTTGCATCAGTTCATGTAAGTCTCTCCAGGCTTTTCTGAACTCATCCTGTTTGTCCTTTCTCATGGTGTAATAGTTTCCCATTGCAACCACATATGTGGTTAAATTTCTGTTTGTTTGTTTTTTCCTGACTCCAATCCTGGTACTTTCTGTACAATTGTTTCAGTCATATCCAGCTCTTTGAGACCCCATTTGATATTTCTTGACAAAGATACTGGAGTGGTTTGTCATTTCCTCCTTCAGCTCATTTTATAGATAGAGGAAAGTGAAGCAAACAAGGTGCCATGACTTACTTGCCCAGGGTCACTGGTAGTACATATCTCAGGCTGGATCTGAATTCAGGCCCTTCTGACTCTTGGCCCTGTACTCTATTCATCGATAGCTAGCTGCCCTCATGGGTCATTCAGCTGCCTCTCATTGAGGAAAATAAATACCTAATCTCATAGAACTGTTGTGAGGATCAAATGAGATCCAGGTAAGCCCTTTGAGCCCCCTGCCATGCTGTATGAATGCTTGAGCTGTGGTGAGGTCTTGAAGACTTTATTGGGGGGGGGCTCCCTCTATACTCTTTGGATTGTTCTTGTTTGCAAAACATGGTGCCCAGTGTTCTCTGCCTCTTCATGACCTAATAGGATTTTAAGTTGTCTTTTCCCCTTGTGGCCTTTGCATTGCGTTGGTGCAGTTTGCTAACCGGAGCTCCAAAAAACCTTGTACCCAAATGCTGGTGATTGCCTGTTTGTAACCTGCTTGATGCTGTCCTGCAATCCAAATGCTCAGTTTCTTAGTGTTTTTATTGTTACATATTATATGCTAGATTTGAACATTATTATATTTTTATTATAGATCTGCCCGGGTTTGTACACAGCTTGTTCCCAACCAAGGCCTGTTATATGCTGTTGGAGTGTGGTTGGACAATGAGAGGCATATGGTAGAGGAGGGAAATGCCATTCGTGAACCTAGATGGTCTTGGCCTAACAGTTTCCCTGAGCTTCAGGTTGGGTTAGATGAGTTAATGTATAATAAGTTCTTGCAGGTTAATATATACTTCAGAATCTTTTCTTTCCAAATATCTACCCCCATCCACCATTCTGGTGATTTTAGATTCTGTTCCTGTTTAGGGAAACGTAGCCTAATTTGAATTTACATTTCTTTTTCCATCATTCAAGTCATCCTAACACTATAGGAAGGGTTATATAATTATAGAAAGAGCCCAGAAGCAACCACTGTGAAATGTTTCATTATTTATGCCTCATTCCTTGCTACTTATATTGATTCACTAGTCTTATATTTATTTGATATGATATGGAGTCAGCTATTGTCCTGGGGGAGGTTCTAGAATCATAATTTGGTTGGAAAGGGGAGTTGGGCCAGTTGGATCAGTTTCTAAGAATCTTGTCTGCCTTGTACTCAACAGGTGGTCATCCCATCTTTGCTTGAAGAACTTGTGAGAACCCACAGCCCACTGGACACTTTCTAGATTTGCAGTGTGATCTCTAACATATAATGCTTCCTTTTCTGGATTTTTACCAGCTATACTTGTAATGATACAGGAATCTAACTTCGTTTGCTGACCTAAAGTTTGCCGACTCCCATTTTCTTTCTGTTTTTGAAAGCTGGGACATTGTTTAATCTTCTCAAAGTGTGCCAGAACCTCTCATCGTTTGGAGGTTGCTGGCAGACCTTTTAGACCTCAAAGATATGTTTTGCTTTGCCCTGGCAACTCTTAGCCTCATTACGAGTTTTCGTATTGTCCTTTCCAAGCCAAAGCCAAAGAGGTTTCTCCTTAGCAGAGGGTTGAACCACTGTGCTTTCCCAGACCTTGTCAGTCATCCCACCTGTTGTGGCAGTGGTCTTGTCTCCCCATCAAAACTCTTCTCCCTGTTTCCTTTGTCAACCTTAGATTGCAGCTCTGAGCTTTAGCTCTCCTGAGGTATTTGTGGTATTTTCAGATGATGCTGAATTTCAGCATCAATCCTCCATTGCCTACCCTTTCTTCAGTGCTTTGTCCTTTTCCAGAAGTTTGGGTTCAGTGTCGAGCTCCCATGTCTACCCCAGCTTCCAGTGCTTTCTCATTGATGAGAATCTTTTCCAGAATCGGGTTTCCCTGTGTTGATTCCTCTCATCTTTAGAGAATGGAATGACCACTTTGGAGGCAAGAAATATTCTGTCCTGCTTTTGGCAGAAAGCACACAAATAATGGTCCAGATCATTGGAGTCTGTGCCAGACTGTTTCCCAAATCATCATTTTCCTCTGACTGTCCATCCAGAGGATCATCTCCTTGTGGCTTGTCCAGGTCCTTTAGATTACCTCTTGAGCTTCGACTTCCCATGCAATGATGTGGTGAGATCCCTGCACTCCTCAGTTCCTTTCCCCCAGCTGTATCCAAATATCTGGATTTTGAGTTTATTCATGACCATGTTACAAGTCATTTTTCTGTAATTGTCACGTGGCCACATCCCCCCGGTTAGTGGCCACTAATAATCAGGTTCAGATTTCTTGGCCTTCTGTTGAAGCCTTTCTGTGACCTGGATTTCTTCCTGTCAAGGTAGAGCTGGTGTTGAGGGGGACATCAGAGGTTGAGGCTTCAGCTTAGCCAGATCTCTAGCTGGAAGAGAAGATCTCGTTACTCAAGGGAGCCAGGTACCTCATCGCCCCTTTGCGCCACTGTAAGGATTGCTTTGTCTTTCCTGCCTTCGTCCACTCCCTCCATTTGGGCCTAGCTGAGCAAAAGGAAGGCCTCATGATGTCCTTCTATTCTTTTCAGCAGAGAGAGCCTTCCATTATCATTGGCCTTCTTTTCTATCCCACTTTAGCTATTTCCCATGTCAGTCTTTCCAGACTTGGCCTGTTCAGATCCTGCCAGTCCATGTAGCCTAGTGGCTGAACTCTTTTTCCTTAGCTATAGCATCCTTCTGTAAGGGCAGGTTCCAAAAGGGGAAAATATGGAACATTGAAAGAAGAGATGATGGACAGCAAAGACTGTTGGGAGCAGAGGATGCTGGGAGAGAAGAGGGGACTTAGCAAAGATCTGTGAAGAATTCTAGGGGCTTTTGAGCAGAGACCTCAAACAGGCAGGAAGCAATTTCTTGCTGTGGATCTTGCCAAATCCTAAAAAGGATTCATCTGTGTATAGTCCTGAGATTTCTCCTACCAAGTTACTACAACAGCGGAGTACCTCTAGGAACATCTCAACAGAGTGTCAAACTCTTCAGACTCGGGAGGGTTGAGGACTCTCTCCTTTTACCCTTTGCACCTGCTTTGACATTTCCTTAGTCCAATAGTATTATAAATAGGTTTGACAGAATTAGTGGGTAAGGGCTGGTGAAACTAGGCTGAATGGCTGCCTGAGTGAAGGACCAGTTAGGGACCCCAATTTCCTTACATTTATTGCTCATCAAATCTTACACGCAGCCAGATATTTTTCTTGAGGCTTATTCGTAGGAGCTAGAGGAAGGATATCTGTTGTGTTTAAGTCAGCCATAGCAGAGTGCTAGTCAAGACCCAAAGACTCCGGGAGGCTTGTCTCCATAACATCTTGTGCCAGGGAAATCAGGGGAGCCTCTTAAATCATCTGATTGGGGAGGCCTTCATCTTCCCATCACCCTTACAACAGGGGAACCCCAATTTCCAAAGCAGCACCCCTCAATAATATTATGGAGGAGTGAGTGGGAGAGTAGTCAACCTGCCAAAACGTACCTTTCAACACCTTTCTTCCTTCACCTCTAGCTTCCTTTGACCATCTTTAGTCAACCTTTAAGCAACACCAAGGCCAATTTCACATAGAATCCTTACACTGCATGCATAGGTTCCCTTAGTTTTCTATCAGAGATGCCCTTGTGCAAGGACTCCCAGTATCTGAAATGCTGACAAGAACCAAAGGCATGGAGGTGGGAGATGGCGTGCTGAATGTAGAGAGTATTGGGTGGGTCATTTTGGCCTGAAGAAAGAGTTTGACAAAGGAAACCAAGGGAAACCAATCTAGAAAGGTTGTTCAGACTGGGAAAGGCTCCCCTTTTCATCCTGCTGTCTCCCCTCAGTGCATGGACATTGGGAAATTAGTCTGCAAAATGGGGATAAGAATAGCATCTTCCCACCAGGGTTCTTGGGAAGGTTGAGTGAAATCACCTGTCTGAAGGCCTGTGCCAGCTTGGAAGTGCTTTTCTACATTGCTATTGTTTGTTGGAGCTTTCTGGGGAGGCAGGGAGCAGGAGGGATTTATGTGGCAGTTTCCCAGAGAAAGAGGACCAGGGCTACTTGGTAATGAAGAATCGAATGTAGGCGACAGTGGTGGGAGGAGGCCTCCTTGCTGGCCAGGGTCCCTAACTCCTGGGCAGGCAGGCAGGGAGGAAGGAAGAAGTATAAGACTAGAAGAATGGCAAACATCTAAGTTGGAGCTGTGGAGCACCACGCACGGGGTGGCTTCGAAAACTTGGTTCTGAGAGGCAGCAAGTAGAACCCCAACATCCCCTTCTAGGGGCTTGGGGGTGCTGTGAGCTGTACCCTGGCTTGAATGGTCTTAATTGTTGGCATGCGTTTGTTGTAGATGGGTGTTAAAGGAGTACTTAAGGAACCCTTAGTTCTATTGGAAATGAGGAATTTCGAAGTCTGAAACAACAAAGTGAACCATGGTTGTTGACAGTGATAAGAGCACTTCCCTTGTTAAGAGAGTGAATTCTGTCATTTCTCTGTGGCCTGGGGGAGGTGAGAGGCCCCAAAGAGCCTCTCTAGAGGTGGGCTGGAAGTGAAGGCAGGCCTGCTTGTGGAGTAAAAGAGTCTAATTTTCCTTTTCTTTTTATTGCCCAACAGGTTTGATCCGTGGATGAAATGAATCATGATTTTCAAGCTCTTGCATTAGAATCTCGGGGAATGGGAGAGGTAAATATTCACAGAAGCCTTTGGACTCAGGCCCTCCATCGACACGTTCTTGAAAGCAGCAGCAGGAAGTGCCCGCCCCAAAGCCATCCGCTCAGCCCCCCTCCCTGCAGGCTTTCTTTGACAACTCCTGGCACTTGTGGGCTTTCAGTGTGGTCATTTGCATCTGGGGGAGTCACTGAGATTGTCAGAGGGAGGCAGAGCGGTGGGAACCCCTTGGTGGCTAGTTTGTGCTGAGAGCCACAGCTCAGCCCCCTCCCTGTTCTGCTGTTCCTGAGGCCTGCTGCTGGGGTCAGCCCAGCCTCCTGCAGCTTCCTGAGCTTCCCTTTTCTCCTCTTCCTTCCCCCCACGAGGCTGAGGGAGCCACTGAGAGGAACTGGCATTTCTGCAGCCCCTTTAGCTTTCCAGAATGCTTAATCATTACTTTCCCCAGGAACCCTAGCAAGTGAGTGATGATAGGTCTGTGGCCCCAGGGAGCTTCCTTGTCTTGGCCAGAGTCACAGTTAATAGCCATCAAGATTGGAACTCGGGTGTCCTTGACTCCCACTTTCACACGCCCTACTTAGCGCTCTCACCAGGGCATAGACATTGAAGACTTGGTAACCGGTGGCTTCCCTGCCCAGGGTGCCTGTAGAGCCGAGAACTAGCCAGTCAGGGCCAGGCCCCAGCCTCCCCTCCCCTTCTCCAGAGAGCTGCCAAAGACTGAGGCTCAGCCCCTGACGACCTCAGCTCGTCTACCCCGCTGCCCCTTGTGGAGGAGTGTCTGTCTTCTTGGGCAGCGTTGGCATCCGTGGCAGGGAGAGGAGAGAGGCAGAGACCCAGACCTGGCTACATGGGCCAGATCCCAAGCAAAGCTGTCAGGCTTCTCTAACCAGGCTGTGAACCGGCCCTCTGGGCCCCAGGTTCCTCCTTCATGCACAGACTCCAGCCCTATTCTTTGAAAGGGAGAAAAGGGAAACCCGGGATTGGGGGGGGTAGTTGAGATGACTCTTGAGCAAAGCAGTGTCCACCACCTGAGTACCACCGGGCAAAGGGGCAGCTTTTTTGGCAGTTTGCCTACTGAGAAAAGAGGAGCAATCCTATGAGTGTCTGAAACAGGTCCTGCGAAATCCCATTTATCGGGAGTCTTTTCCACAGAACGTAGGTTTGGGGCAATGGAAGGGGCTGCAGCGTCCTCGAATTTGTAACTCAAGACGGAGACCCAGGGCGTGGCAGTATCAACCAGAGCCTCCTTCCCATTCAGCTGTTCAGAGTCCTTCCTTTTTTGTCATTTGATCCCTCCCTGATGCTCCCCCCCAACCCCGTGACAGGGGACTCAGAACCTGTGCAGCTTTTCTTCTCTGGGTATCTGTCTCCCACCAGCCTTTCTGTCTTTCCCCGTCTCACAGGCAGCTAGGAACCTTCAGGGATTTCCTTCTTTGCCTGTGGGGGTCTCTCACCAGCCTTCCTCTCCTCCTGCCCTCTGACAGGTGAGGCGTTTTTGTTGCACCCCAGAATTCTTCCACTCTGTAAACTTAAGTGTTGAAGTAAGTAAGTGTCAGCATCCATAAAGTTTTCTTTGTTATTTTCTTAAATCTCCCAATCCTGTTAATGAAAAGGTCTTTTCCATAGAATGACGGGGGTCTGAATTGTTCTGCAAAAATGGGATTTTGCCCATTCGCCTTGTAGGAAGCACCTGGAGAGCATTGCATGTGTAGTATGGGCACGAGCCCCTTTGGGTGGTGAGGAGGCGGACAGTGCACTCTCCTTGGGTGCCAGAGCTAGCTAACAGGAGCCCTCAGGCCTTGGGCATTTGGGTTTGGGGGTTTTTCCATTTAATGGGGATGAATGGTGTCCGTCCAGCCCCAGCATTTCTGCTTGTGACCAGTAGAAGGCTTTGTCTGAGGTGGTCAGAGAAAAGAGCCAAGTTCCCTGACCACCCCCACCCTCCGCCCCAGGGGGATGCACTTGCTCACTTTGCCTTCTGAGCAGCACAGCTTTGGACCCATTTTATTTACATTTGCCTCCAGGCACAGGGGACTGACTAGAAGTGGACAAGAAGGAGCTTGCCTCTTAGAGTAAGAGTCCCCCCACCCTCTGGGATAAGAGCTTCCTTAGGCCTGCAGGTAGAACTTGGAGTTTTCCTAGCCTAAGCACTAGCCTCGTGGACTCTGCTGTTCTCCCTTCCTTTGCTCTACCATTTACCAGGTGGAACAGGAGGTGGGGGAAGGAATGTAGGTGCCCTGTGAAGGTGAATGGGAGAGGGAGAGGGAGAGGGTCCTTGGGTGTGAACGGGACAAGGTGCTAGCTGGCACATTAGAGGCCTGGGAACGGCTCAGACTAGATCATTCAAGGCATTCTTTGAGAGCATTTAGAGAAGGGGAACCAATATGTCTTCTCCAAAGCATGTTAGGCCAGGCAGGGCATCTTCCTTTCCTTGATAGGCTCTCCAGGCTGATGGGCTACGAATTGGATGAAGGCTCTTGGTAGTCCTGAAGACAGGAGAGGAGCGTCACCTACATGCTCATCTAATTCAGTGGGTCTGGAACTGGTGGAGGGATTAGAGCCGCAGCAGACCTTTGGCAGTTTGGAGGGAGTTTCCACAGAGGAGGACTGAGCGGCCAAAGAAGGCTTTGGGCTGGGCTGTTGGAGCTGAGTCCTATAAACCAGCAGAAGATAGTCGTGGGAGGGGAGGGGCTGGGCTGGGCTGGGCTGGGCTGGAGGAATAGTTGTCAAATGTGCTCTAAGGCCGAGAATGGTGATCCATGAGGAAAGGTCCCTTGAAGGAGGGCTTTGATGACTCTGGAGAGAGCATATTTTTAGTAGAGCCACATTTCAGGAGTGACTTAGGCCAGGCTGTTCTAGTTTGGCCTGGAGAGCTTTAATAATGAATTCAGGGGAAGCTAGGTAGCCCCCAGCATGGAGATGGCTGCCGGGGCTGGGGGGTGTCCTGCAGTCCTAGCCTCACCACTCTAATGCCTTCGAACTGTACTGGTTCTAAGAAGATAAGGGTTTTAAAAAGGAATGAATTCATAGTTCTCATTGATGACTCGTGAGTTACCTGTATGAAAATATGGGGAAGGTTTTCCTGGGCATCCTCTTGGCCTTGTATTGTCTCAAATCTTTCTGGTTATTTGGAAATCGAGGGGAATGTGAGAAAGCCATTGCAGGTAAAGACAGAAGCCAAAAAGAGCCACACTTGCCCCTCTGCTCTCGGGGAGGCCGTTACTATATGGCTGCCATTCAAAGGCCCTTCCAGGAAGGCTTAGCATGTAATTTTTTCTGCCTTACATGTAACATTGATTTATAAACATTTGATTAAGCTAAAGTATCTTTTGTGAACACCTGGAATGAGGGCTTAGCTTGACCTCAGTTTTGCCAAGAGAAAGTCATATTTGCTTTAATGATTCCTTTTTTTTTTAATTTAATGAACAGGCTTTTAAAAGTTAGATTTGAGGTATAGATTGCTAGAGCATTAGGGACAAATGGCTCAAAGCCTAACTTCAAATCTGTAGTAGTTTAGGGCCCTTCTTTGTCATAGGTTAATTTTGCTGTCCAAGGGAGTTCTGTGTTCATTGACTGACTGACTCTTTTAGAAAACAGATGGGCAGGGTCAGGTAGGTGGCTCAGTGGATAGGAAGTTAGGTCTGAAGATAGAAGGTCCTGGATTAAAATCTGGCCTCAGACACTTCCTAGCTGTGTGACCCTAGGCAAGTCACTTAACCCCAATTACCTAGTTGTTAGCATTCCTCTACCTTAGAACCGATCCTGAAGAAGGTAAGGGTTTTTAAAGAAGAAAACATCTGGATGTCTTAGTCTTTGAAGGTATAAAAGTCCAAGGGGGAAAGCTTTTCTTCCAGGCAAGACTGAAGCTCAGAGTTTATTCCCTGGTCACACTGATCAAAGGAGGACTAAAAACCAAAATTGATGATTTCCAGTCCAGGCTTACCACTGTCAAAACCAAAAACAAGACCGATGAGAAGAGAGAATATAAGAAATCCAGAAAGGCAGGGAATCCTTAGAAGATTTGGGGAGGCAGTGCTCAGGGGGAAAAGAGAAAGAAGCTCTGAATTTGGATTCATTCATGTGTGTGACCTTCAATAAGTCACTTAATCCCTGGGGGTCAGAAGTAGAACACTGGGTCTGGACCATTGCATATGGTAGAGTTAATGATGTATTGATTAATTTTACCAAACTATTCCCCCTAAAAGAAAATGAGGGCTGGCTCTTCAGAAGGAGAAGGTATATTGGGAAATATGGGTCATGTGAAATAGCCACAACAATTTAAGAGGGAATTGTTCTAAATCAGCAAATCTCATATATTAGTACTAGACCCCTATTTTAAAAATGATTGTAAGATTGATGCTCTATGGGTCAGAATTATAGATATTTACCATTTTAGAAATTGAGTGTTTCCATATGATTAAGAAAATAGCCTTGACCTTGTCTCCCGGCCCCCTATCCTGTCCTCCTCACCCCCAGGCCCTGGGATCCCCTGAATGTTTCCCACAATATGCCTAATTGTAGGAGGTAGCCCCTAGGCCAGATCCTCAGATCCAGATTCTTGTCCATCCAGGGTCGCTGGTAGCTCTATGGTCATGGAAGTCACCTTCTCTTGAGCGTCAGTGTCCACCTCTGAATCATGAAGTCACATGCTCCTGGTCATGGCTGGAGGGGCAAAGAAGGTGATAGACGAATGGGCGGGCAGGTAGAGAGTGCCCTGTGGAAGGCAGCTTCTGTTCCTTGCTCCTTTCCCTGGGGATCAGATTGGACAAGGAGCTCATGCGCCACGGAGAAGGCGTCCTTGAGGGCTTGGGGGACTGGAGCCCCCTTACACACAGTTGCCTGTGAGGTGCTCACAGAGTCCTCTTTCTAGCACTAGGGAGGGTTTTTAGACAGCGTTACAACTACCTTTTTTCCCCCTTTTAATATATGGCTTGTTGTCCCCATACCTTTCACTGCAGTTCCCTTTTTGGTCCTTTGGTGTGCCCTTGGACCTGACCACTGTTGCCCCCTGTATCTTGGCATGGTCAGGGCCATTGAGGAGAGGCTGTACACTTCCCTTGTCATCTAGGCCCACCCACAGAAACAGTCCTAGGAAGATGCTCAGGCCCAGGGCAAATGGGAGTCAAGTTGGAACCCAGGTTTTCAGACCCCTGAGTCTGGCCCTCCTTGCTCGTTGTATCCCATCACCTCTTCGTGTCTGTCTGTCTGTCTGTTTTCCATGATGTCCTCGTGCCCAACTGTGCTTGGCTGCTCTCTTGTGGTCTGTTTGTGTTGCTTCCCATTCCTTGTATCTGCACAGCGGTGCTGTGAACACATTTGTGCGAAGTCGTTTTCTTAGCTTCTTTATTTGAGGATAAGCCCTCAATGTGGAGTCACCCCGCCAGAGGACAAGCCGGTTTATGAGTCTACTTTGAATCAGTCGAATGAGTTAACGGGCTCCTTCCCAGATTTTCGTAGAGTAGTTTCTTTCACATGTCAGTATTGAAATGCTTTCCCTTTAACTGCATGATGACTCGCGTTTCGTAGCACAAGTTAAACATGATCCTTTTCTTCTCTCCAAAATAGCTTTTGCCTACCAAAAAATTTTGGGAACCTGATGATTCCACAAAAGATGGACAAAAAAGCGTCTTTCTTGGGGACGATGAATGGAGAGAGACTGCTTGGGGTACTCCTCGTAAGTGATTGCTTTCTATGAATCGATGATCATTGCTCCGCTAATCTTTATTTCCTAAGCTGAGATCACCAGCAAAGTCCTTGCTGTTTATTCATGTTTAAATCAAGTTCCAGAGCACACACTACCTTCCGGTTTGGAAATCCCTGACTGACCTGGTCCCCCTGGTGGTGACTTAGAGAGTGTCAGTGGCTTCTGACTCTAGCCTTCGAGTTCCCTCCTTGGTCAGTCAGTCAGCATTTAATCCCTATTTCCTGACTGACTGCTATACACCTCCCACCTTTGCCCTTGCCCAGGTTGTGTATCCTCCCAGAATTCCTAGTTTCTTTCAGGGCTTTGCTCCAGTGCTGCCTCCTTCCTCCAGGAAGCTTTCCTTGATACATGTCTATATGCATAGCTCTCTCGTTCTTCCTCCTGGAGAGAAGAGAGGTTCACTTTGGTGCCCCAGACTGGAACACAGTGTTTTACACAGATTGATGCTTAGCCAACACTTGGTGTAGAACTAATAATAACATTTCTAATGTTCAACTTGAAACACTCAGACTTGTGCTCGCCACCTCTTTGTATGAGGGGTTAAATTCCTGATTCTTAAGAAGAATATTAAAAGAGATTTAACTTTTATAGTGAGTTTCCTAAAAGATGTTGGTAAAATGAAGTGTTTCTTAAGGGGATTTGAAATACCCTTTAAATTATACCAGATCATTTGACTCAATTCCATAAATAAAGAAAACTGAATATAGCACTGCTTCAGAGAGTTAGTTACTTTGAAGAGCTCCTGCAGCAACCAGTTTTTGGTTAATAACAGTTAAATCCAATGTGATGCTTGAGTTGTCGTCGTCTTCACATTTTGGGGTAAAAATGGCTTAACCAAAAACCAAAGACTTGGAAGCCTTCAAAAATCTTCAAGCTTCAAATAATTTCTAACGTCAGGAATTTGCCTGAATTAGCGGCTCTGTTCAGACCCAGATTATATACTTTTTTATAGAAATTTGGAAAGTTTTAGGTCATCTCATTGTTACATATTTTTAAAATTTATATCATTAGGTCAGTGGATATTAAGAGTTGGCTTTCTTTAAGCCAGAAAAATGTTCTTAACATTTCTTAATCTAAATGAATAATTCCTTTTAAGACTAGAATTTAGAGATTTAATTACATGAATGTATTTAAATAATGAAAAATTAGAGGCAAGAATTTCAGCAAATTTTTAATACTAAGCTCCATTTCTTTCTATAACCACAATGCATACTTTGATATAACTTTGCCTAGTGTTTTTGAAACTGCATATTATGAATTTTATAGCAGTGAATTAGATTCTTGTTATAATGTAGCTATGTCAGAAAAGGAAATGAGGATAAGATTCCTTTATTTCGTTGGTGGACATTTTGGTTTATTGTATTTAAGGCTTAAAAAGAAGGCATTGGGAAATTGACCTGTCTTACTTCAGTTTACCTGAACATTTCTATTTATTTACATTCATTAGGGATGGTTGGGAAACAGTGTGTTGTGCTAGGTAACTATTATCTTCAAGCTATGTGATTGATTTTTAAAAAGTATAATTCGGTGTTCTGGACATTATTTTCTGATAATAACTGTACGGTTTTAATTTTGGAGAATACTTGAAAGTATTTTTAAGTCTGTTGAAGTATCAACTGATTTTATGAAAGCCAAAAGTAAATCAATTATTTTCTCCAGACTGAGCCAGAAACTTGGATAAACGGATGAAAAAAACTTAAATGATTACCATGTGTGTGCTGGGTGCTCTGCTAAGCTTTGGGGGCACAAAGAAAAGCTGTGCTTTGCGGAGAGAGGTTGCATTCTCCTAGTGAATTAGGAAGTCTTGGCCAAACAGGTGTCTGGGCAGTGGTGATTGGTTTCCTGTTTTCAGAGTCGGCTGACGAGGGGGAGAAGGCCCTGACCACGGTGGTGGGGTCTGGATGTGGTCTGGGACCGTGAGCAGCAGCTTGGACACAACACGTCCAGAATCTTTTGTCTGGAACCACCTTCCGTTCTTCTGAAGTTGTGGTCGAGGGGATCACCGTCTTGGTCTTCTCCCTGGCTTCTGACCTGCGTGCCATCCTTGATTCCTCACTTTCGCTGCCCCATGCCTAGTGGGTTGTCAAGTCCTGTCTAAACTGTCCTCACAGCATCTCCAGTATTGCTTCCTTCTGTCCTTGTTTCATGCCTGGGCAGGGTGTCCGGCTGCCTCTAGTTTCTCCCCTCCAGTCAACCTTCCATTGAACAGACAAATGAATCTCTCAGAAGTGCAGATCTGCCCAACTAGGAAACTCTCAGCTCTGCTTCCGTCCTCCACCTTGAAGGGGGCGGCTCAGAGCAGTGACTGCCGCACTTGGTCGTGTCCCCACTCCCTTCTTCCCCAGCTCCACTTACTCTGAGTCGAGGCTTTGGGCAGAACGCTTTCTTGTCATCTTTGCTTTTAGACTGCATTTCTTGAGAGGAAGGGCTGGTTCTTGGTGGTTTAGGAGGTGTCATTTAGTCTTCACACTGTAGCCAGCACCATCGAAGCCCTTCTGTGAGTGAATGGAAGGGTAGTTCTTAACTGTTAGCTTTCCTGTTTGCCATCCAGACCCAGAGTGGCCCTTTGTACCATTCCTCATTGTTTTTGATGAGACCAAAAAATAATACACCTTTTCTTTGGTGTCTGTGATTCTTCATGACCTTACTTGGGGTTTTCCTGGCTAAAATACTGCAGCTGGGGCAGCTGGGTGGCTCAGTGGATTGAGAGCCACACCTAAAGACTGGATATACTTCTTAGCTGGGTGACCCTGGGCGAGTCACTTAACCCCCATTGCCTAGCCCTTACTGCTCTTCTGCCTTAGAACCAATGCACATACTTGATTCCAAGACAGAAAGTAAGGGTTTTAAATAAATAAATAAAATATTGCAGTGGTTGGCCATTTCCTTCTCCAGCTCATTTTACAGATGAGGAAGCTGAGGCAAACAAAGTCTTAAATGAATTGTCCAGGGTCACCAACTGGTAAGGGTCTGAGGCCAGATATGAACTTAGAGCTTCCTGATACCAGACTTTTCACTCCCCCACCTGGCTGTCCCTTCCCTTTTCTGTAGATCACTTCAAATGGTTGAAGATGCCTTTTGTGCCTCTCAAAGGCTTCTTTTCAGGACAACCAAGTCCATGTCCCACAGTCCGTCTTTAGCTGGCAGGATTTCAAGGCCTTTTGTCCCCTGAGGCCTTCCAGCTTCTCAGTGACTTTGTTTAGCTTTGGGCCATGCTTAGAGGCATCTCTGCAGGCCCCAAATTATGATTCCACCTCAGAGTGGATCAGGCTTCTTGGCTGCCCTTGCACCTTTCTCGCCTATCAGGCGTGGAGACAACTAAGATGGAACCTTTTCCAAAAAATGGAGGCAGTCTGAAGTGCCGTAAAGAGAGGCCAGTTCACTGGCAGGAGCCCGGAAGACCTGGGTTCAAGGTCAATCTCCACATGCAGGGAGACTTCTCCCTGCTCTTGGACTGGAAGTTGGGGATAAGATTCCATTCTGTCTGGGTACAGTGGTTTCTTTGGAAGTTCCTGTGTCAGGGAAATCATAGGCCCAAAGAATTCACATCTCTGGGGGACCTTTTTTTTTTTTAACTTTCACTTCCGTCTTGGAGTCAATACTGTGTATTGGCTCCAAGGCAAAAGAGTGGTGAGAGCTAGGCCATGGGGGTGAAGGGACTTGTCCAGGGTCACACAGCTGGGAAGTGTCTGAGGCCAGATTGGAACCCAGGACCTCCCATCTCTAGGCCTGACTCTCCATCCACTGAGCCACCACAGCTGCCTCACAGGGGACTTCTTTGTAACTGATGACTGTTCACATGTTCAGTAAACTTTGATGAAGTGCCTATAGTGTGCCCAGCCCTGGGAATACAATAAGAAGCAGTAAGAACCTGCCCTGGAGGAGCTCACAGTATAATGAGAGACACAACGGGCAAACACATGGACTCAAAGCCAGAGGTGAGATTGGAGACAGGACTTCAAGGGAGCCAGGAAGGAGGAGAGAGAGCGCATTCTAGGCCTGGGAGGTAGAGATGCTCAGAGAGAATCCCCAGAGCCAAGAGATGGGGGGGAGGATCAGACCTGGGCTTTAGGAAAATCCCTTTAGGGGGGCTGAATGGAGGATGAACTGGAGAGGGGACAACCTGGAGATAGGCAGAGGCTGCACCAGAGAGGGGATGCCCAAGAGATGCTATAGAGGGGAAACAGAGGCCTTGGCACCAGCTTGGGTATGGGGCATGAGAGTAAGGAGCCCACACTCCTGGGTTGGGAGACTGAGCGACTCAGAACACTTGTTGCCCTCCGCGGTAAAGGGAAGATCGAAAGGGTAGGGGAGAGGATACGGGGGAAAATGAGTTCTCTTTGGGCCGGGAATTTTAAGGTATTTACTGGTTATCTAGCTCGAGAGGACTCAGCAGAGATTAGAGCAGGGTGGGTAGCAGAGAGATGGTCATTGCATGTAGGAGGGTGGTGAGGTCACTGGTCTGGAAGGAGAAAAGATTAGGAGAGTGTGAACTAAGGAGCGTCCAGCAAAGGAGACGGGAAGAGTGGTCAGAGAGGCAGGAGGAGAACCAGGAGAAAGGAGTATCCTGAAAACCTAGAAAGAAAGAGGCTCAACGAGGAGGGATCAGCAGTGCCCAGGGCTGCAGAGAGGTCACGGAGGATGAGGATTGAGGGGGAAAATTGATTGAATTTGGCACCAAAGAAATCTGGAGAGAGCCGAGGAAATGGAGGCCCTGCTCCTAGACAACCTTTCCGAGGCATTTGGCCACAAAAGGCAGAAGAGGAAATTAGGACGATAATAGCAATGGAAGGTCAGGCGAGGAGGAGAACCATGGACATATTTGTAGACAGAAAGAAGGAATCGGGACAGAGGGGGGAGATGACTGGGGGAACCATCTCTTGTACACATAGGCGGCTTAGCCTTGGCCAGGAGTAAGGCTGGGAAGGAGCAAGTCAACTTGGAATTAGGGTCAGAATGTCAGTTAGAAATGGACCGAAACAAGAATATCTTCTTTGTTGTCCTTTTGATGATGATAATGGAAAATTTTGAACTCTTAAGACATCTTTGAGGCCACCACGTCTACTTCCCTCTATTTACAAATGAGAGATTCTGAAACTTTTCCAATGGCACACAGCTGGAGAAAGAGTTCCGACTTGAGTCGTTCGGATTCCCAATCCAGTATGACTTTTTAGAGTGAATCATTGACCATTTATTTAACTTTTAGCTGAACTAGCCACTTCTTCAGCCTTTCAGAGTTGATTGTTTTCATAGACTAGATTTAGAGAAGGAGCTGAGATCATATACTCTGTCGGAACCATCTGCAAAACTTTGACAAAAACTTCTTTAATAGTTTTTGCCTCAGTTACTTTGAGTTTGTGTTTGGTGATCTTTTGTACTTCTACTTGTTTTAGATTGCCGTTATCCTTTATTCCTAGGCAGCTAAGTTGCACGGTGAATAGAGCATAGAGTCAGGAATCCCGAGTTTCCCTTCCAGCCTCACCCATGTACTACGTACTAAGGGACCTGAGCAAGTCACTTAACTGCTGTCTGCTTCAGTTTCCTCATCTGGACAATGGGCGTCATGATGGCACCTACCTCTTAGGGTTGCTGTGAGGATCACCTGAGATAATTATTATGCAGTGCTTTTTGTAGGACCTGGCACATAGTAAATGCTCTGTAAATGCTACGTTCACTAAATATTTCCCTTCCTTCCTTCCCTCTCTTGTAGAGTATTGATAAAATAAATTATGACTGAAACTCAGTCTAAAACGAATCAAGAGTACTTGCTTTTTATTGTGATGCTGATGGATTGCCTCCTTTCAGCCTTTCTTGAAAGAAGTCACTTCACCCCCATTGCCTAGTCCTTACTGCTCTTCTGCCTTACAACCAATACTCAGTATTGATTCTAAGGGGGAAGGTAAGATTTTTTTCTGAGGATATGACTGTGACACTGCCTCCTGTCAGGTGAGCATCATTCTCCCACCTTGTTCCAATTACTCTTCTTTTGGGAATTCTCTTCCCCGAAGGCACCTGTGAAACCTCCAGGCTGGCCTCTTCCCAAGGTTTTCTCCTGCACTGCCCTCAGGTGGTTCTTCCTTCCTGCTTCTCAGTGGTTGCAAGAGAAAGTTGCATGGGTGTCCCTGCAGAGATCACATAAGCAGGGAGAAGTGTGTGGGGTCCATACCCTCATTTAACTTGACACTGTTTTTGTCTTCTTTCTTCCCAACAGACCATTCGATGTCCCAGCCTATTATGGTGCAGAGAAGACCTGGACAGGGTTTTCATGGAAACAGTGAAGTAAATGCAGTCCTGTCTCCGCGGTCAGAGAGTGGGGGCCTTGGCGTGAGCATGGTAGAATATGTCCTAAGTTCTTCTCCTGCAGAGAAATTGGACTCTCGATTTAGGAAAGGAGCTTTTGTAAGTACCTCAGTACTTGGGAGCAAGACTCAGCCAATCACTTGGGTGTCTCCCTGTGGTTCTGTTTGGGTTTTGTCATATTTGGTTATCCTTGTTGCATTTTGGGAGAAGCCTTAGTCATTGGAGCATTCGGGGAGGTGTTTGGGCTTAATTATCCTACAGAGCAGACCAGCCACCAAGGTGAAACTGTAATTCCTTGTAGGGAAGGAGAGCCCTGAACGTGATGATTCAAACGTGACACCTTGGGATTCCAAGGAGACGTTCTTTCTCTTTCTGAAGCAGTCAGTGTACTTTGTGGTGTTAATGCTTTTCTAGCCCCGCTATAGTTAAGGTTGCATTAGCCCTTCCATTATAAATGATGATGGTTTTGTATGCCACTTTTGGCCTTTGGTAAACAAGGGAACCACTCAATTAAAATGAAAAGTGTCTTTGTTGTTTCCGTGCACTGCAGTGTAGATTTAGGTCACCTTATGGTGCCTTTTTTGTGTTCTATTAAATATTCAGAATCAAACAGATTCTTTTTCCTCAGGGCACTAGAGATGCTGAAACAGATGGACCTGAGAAAGGAGATGAGAAAGGCAAAGCTTCTCCATTTGAGGAGGACACAAACAGAGATCTTAAACAAGGAGATGAGGAGGATTCTAAAATAAATGGCAGAGGTTTGCCAAATGGAATGGATGCCGATTGCAAAGATTTTAAGTAAGATTTTCACTTTCTCCAGAAGACAAGCATGTCTCTTTAGGAATGATTACCTTATTAGTTTGTGTGGCTGGTTCAGATGGTTTTCCAGATGAAGGTTGATCACTCTGCCTCCCCTTATGCCTTGGGTTACCCGGAAGGTAGGCTAGTTGGTTTTCT
>NC_077227.1:757139335-757216835 GCF_027887165.1 Monodelphis domestica | reverse complement strand
TAGCCCAGTTCCTGGCCCACAGCAGGCACTCAATTCCTAGTCCATTCTACCTTTGTCACTCCCTGGACGGACTCATCCCCACTTTCCTCGCCTGCCCGATGCATCCATTTCCCTGCACTGTGAAGGATTTGGCTTAGCTGGCCTCTGTGGTCCTTCTCGGCACCCTTTGTCCTGGGCCTCCTCGGTTCTCTGAGGGCCCAGGGACGCCCGGGGCCCATCCCAGCTCTCAGTATGCTGGGCAGCCAGCCTCTCTTGGCTTGGGTTAGGAGGGGCTGGGGGTGGGGGGGTCTAGCCTGTGTTTCTTTAGCACATTGTAACTGGTGACTGTGGCTTCTCCACTTCCTGATCCTCCCCAATTCTTTTTATTTAGTCGTACTCCAGGAAGCCGCCAAGCTTCCCCCACAGAAGTAGCTGAGCGCCTGGGCCCCAATTCAAATCCTCCCGAAGGACTGGGTCCTCTCCCCAATCCTGTAGCTAATAAACCCCTCGTGGAGGAGTTCCCCAGCCCCGAAGCCCAGACTTTGGATGCCATGGAGCAGGTGGGCCTGGATTCCCTGCAGTTTGACTACCCTGGAAACCAGGTGCCGATGGACTCTTCAGGGGCTGCTGTTGGCCTCTTTGATTACAACTCTCAGCCGCAGCAGGTAATCTGGGCTCCCAGGGGACATCTGGGCCGAGGAGGAGGTGGACAAAGCACATCTGAAGTGGGCGTCTCTGTCTCCTAGCTCTTCCAGAGGACCAGCGCGCTCACCGTCCAGCAGTTAACGGCCGCCCAGCAGCAGCAGTATGCGTTAGCTGCGGCCCAGCAGCCCCACATTGGTAAGTGGGGGCCGGGGGAAGCCTCCTCTGAAGTGGGTCGCTACCTCGCGGGAGCACATGCTTAGCAAGCAGCTCCTGGCACAGGGACGGGGCCCAGTCTGCGTGTGTGCCAGGCCAGAGCGTCGGCGCTGCCTTATACACTGGAGAAATAGGAAGAGGAAACGTGGTGGGATGCCCTGGCCAGGTCACCCACGTACACGTGTGTGGGATGCCTCTGGCCTCATCTGGCCCTGTGGTCCTGGGCAAGTCACTGACCTGATGCCTCCTTCCCTTCCCCCTCTGTAATATGGGGTCCTTCCCAGCCAGGCTTGTCGTGTGGGTCTGAGGAGATTGACGTTCCTTCTCGCAGTCATCTGCTGTGGGGACATTGTCATGGCTGCAATGCCCTGCAAGTATTAGTTCAGCCCTCGCTCTGCCATGGGGGCTTCTTCTGAGCAAATTGTTGAATTCCTGCACAGGCTCAGTGAATCCTTTTTTCTCCGTTTGTATACCAAATTTTCATTGGCCTGGGACTGGCTTGCAGGCTGTGGGCGCCCCAGGCAGTGTGGTCTGCTTGCCAAGCCCACTCTCCTTGCCTTTTTGGCGGTGGTAAGAGGGGCCTCCTGAAAGCTCCCCCTGTTTGTTCTTCCTCTTTGGGTCTGGCCTTGAACCTGCTATTGGCAGCCATAGCTCCCTAGAGCTTTAGAACCTTGAGCAACAAAGAGTCAAAGAAAGAAGGGGAGCCAGGAGGGGCCTTAGGAGCGCAAGGGATGCTTGGTGTCCAGGCTTTCGGAATGGGATAGTGTAGGATGTAACATGGGTCAGGATTCAGGGGTACAGCCTCTACGTAGAAATGGCCTTGCTCCCAAATCCCATAACTTTAACAAAAGGAAACGTTCCATTAGTGGACGTGAACTAAGAGCTTTCCATTGTACACTTGGCTTGGGAATAAAGTGCACAGGCCTGCCTCCTTCTCCCTGTTCTGAGGCTGGCCTTATTTGTTTTATTAGGGAGAGGGATGCAGTGAGGACTCCTGTGCGTGATTTTGCTTTCAACAAGTGCTTTATTGATGCTTTTAAAAAATGTTGTCACTTCCCAGCACGTTCTGGGAACTTTTCCTCCCACCTCTATCCATTGACCCAGCGTATCCAAGTGTTGGAAGAAAGATAGCTAGGCCAGAAAAGCCAGCACATCAGCCATGTCTGACATCACCTGGAGCCTGAGGCTTTCTGCCCAGAATGCAGAGGTACATTGAAATCGGTACTTCGGAGTTGAGCCAAGTCCAGAAACCGTTTTGGAGCTAACAAGAAAGGTGAGAACCAGTCTTCTGGAGCTCCAAGTCTAATGGAGGAGACACCATGGATACATTGGCTCCCTCAGGATTATCCTGCCTGGGGCTGTCTGGATGTCTGGATCTGCATATCGACGAGCAGCTCAGATCGGTCATTGAATCCCCGTTTCTTGAAACAGTGATGCTTTCCTAGAAATGATTCCCTTTTGGAATAGGATGTGTGTTTGCGTGCTCGTCCCCCTTGTCTCTCTTGGTATAAAAATGTTCCATCCATTCACACGGCTCTGAGTGAGAGCACTCGAGGGCCTGAGGGCGACCGAAGGAATCCCTAAGAATAGTCCGGGGATTGAAAGTGCTCATGGAAAGCACTACTGCAAGCTCGTCCCCAAGGGGGCCGCCACCTGTCATCCCAGGGGGCTCTTCTTGCCATTTGAGGACAACTTTCATCCTTCTGCTGTTCTCTGAGTTTATTAAATTAGTCACAGTTAGAGGATACTGTGGATAAAGTGCTAGACCCAGGCCACCTACCTCGGTTCCTCATCTGTAAAATAGGAGTAGATTGTTACAAAGGTTGAATGAGGTAGTGCATGTTAAGTGCTTTATAAACTTGAAAGGAATAGCTGTTTGCTATTACTAAGTAAGCAGCATACACATTTAATTACAGTCCCACAAAGCACAAGGAGCATCCACTGGGAGCAACAGGCCCTTTGGAATATTGCCTTCTTGAGTCTGTGGCAAAGCACTGACTAGCATAGGGGAAGAAGTCTGTCATCAGGGAGAGCTGAGAAGGCAACCTGGAGAAGAAGGATGAAGGATGACTGGCCTGGCCATCCCCTTTAAACAGGATAAGGCTACACAGGAAGGAGGGTCCTTCCAGGAAGTACCCTTTAGCCCGACTTCTAGCCTTGGGCCAAGTCCAAGGGAAACATGCAGGCAGAATGGAACTCAGGACCTTCCATAGAGCTCTAGGCCTGGCACTACAGCCCCTTCTAATTCTTTGCTTTTTAATTTAAAATACATTTTTCTCAAATGAAAATCTATCTTTTTCTTCTCACATTTCCACACCATTCTGTATTCTTTTTTTTTTTAATTAGTCGATTTAGAACATTTTCCCCCTGGGTTTTGTGTGTGTCCTTGATCAAAACCTATTTCCATGTTGTTGATGTTTGCACTAGGGTTTTCATTTAGAGGCTACATCCCCAATCATATCCCCCTTGATCCATGTGATCAAGCAGTTGTTTTTCTTCTGTGTCTCTGCTCCCACAGTTCTTCCTCTGAATGTTCACATCATTCTGGCCTCTTGGTTCCTATCTGGTTGGGGAGAGAGCCATAATTCCCCAGAAGTCCCTTGGAAGTGGAGTGTATCATTGCGTTCTTAAGACTTCTTTAGCTTTCTCATTGGGTTTTTCTTACTAGTGTTGTGTCTGTTATTTTCCTGGTTCTGCGCACAGATCTTCCCAGATTTCTCAGAAACCTTCTGTTTGTCATGGCACAGTTGTATTCCATCACCGTCCTTTCCCTTCGATTCCTACTTCTTTGCTACCACGAAGATCCTATAGACGTTTTTGTCCACCTTTTCCTTTTTGTCTTGGATCTCTTTGGGAGCTAGTCCAGTGGTGGTTTTGCATGATTTGCTAGTCCTTTGGGCCTGCTTCCAAGTTGTTTTCCACAGTGGTGCTCCACCAGTAATGTTCTAGCCAGCCTGGTTTTGTCCCACATTCTAGGTGCCTGGAGAGAGCAGAGAAGGGGCAGCAGAGAGCCCGATGGGAGGGCTGTTAGGAGTGGGCATGGCTAGAAGGCAGAGTCTTGGGGGCCTTGGTCAGGTGCAGGCAGGCACTCAAAGGCAAGTGTGCCCATGTTGTACTCTCGTTTTACGGAGCCGCCGCCTCCTCTCTGCCTAGTGGACAAGACTGAGCTTTTCCTTCAGAGGTCACTTTAAAGGCCATCTTCTTTCTGCTCAGACCGTGGTACCCACACCACTTCCTTTTTGTCCTTCATATATACACACTGACAGCTGGGCTTTAAATAGACTATCGTATGCACACGTTGTTTGGTCTGAAGACAAAACGATCCTTTTCATAGCCCTTGAAGTTGTGTCCGACTCTGGCCAAACAGTTCTCTTTGGATCCTTAAAACCACCCTAGGAGGGACGAGGAGTCGGAGGTAGACAGCTGAAGTGACTTGCCCACCTACTGTCTGTGGCCAGATTTGAACCCAAGTTTGACCAATTCCAGGCCTAGCAGTTCTCTTGCTGTGGTTCCCCCCAAGGCCTTTTATCTGGCACGCAGGAGGCACTTACTAAGTGCTTGTTGGCTGACTACCCCAAGTTGCCCTCATCTCCAGACCGGGCCTCACACGTAGTTCAGGAGTGGATGGTCGTCGGTGCCGTGTCCTGTCCATCAAGACCTCCTAAGCCTTTGGCCTCGGAATCTCTAGGTCAGACCAGCTGCGACCAGATAACCAGGTTCCCCGACATGTTTGCTGGTGACAGTCTGGAATAGTTCCCATCCTTGCTCACATGATTACCATGGACATTCAGGTCTGGAAGCGTCTTCCTCTTCACCCCCGCTAAGCCCAACAGAAGCTCCCCTTCGAGGGAGTGCCTCTGGGCTGGGCTGAAGACGACCTTTTCCCCGTTTTCATTAGGCTGAGAACACTTGCCAGGAACTTAGAGAAGCTGCCTGGTACTAGGTTCACTGCTGGGAAATCAGACCTTTGCAGATTGCTTACTAAATCCACTTCTGATGAAGATGACTGGGAGACTGTCAGAGATTGTGAGGCCTTCTGGGCCACTGGAGGCAGTGTGTCTGGACCCTGTTCACGAGTGACCATGAGGATTAATGACCTGGTGGGCCCTGCTGTGTTAGAGGGTGGATCCTGGGGGCTGTGATGGGGCTCAATGAGGCCATCTTGGGAAGGAGTGCTGTGGCCATTGCAAGGCTGGCCCTAAGGTGCTGGTGTGTCCACATGGAAAGCCACCCTTGTGTCGGCATGGAGGATGCCTGGCTCATTCCGTTTTGCTGCCACCGCCACTGCCATCCAAGACCTTGTTCCCAGTGTGACCAGGAGCATCCTCTCCCCTACAGCAGCTGTTGGCTGGTTTTCAATAAGAGGCCCACGTGAATGCTCAGTGTACATGGAGAACCAACCACGACCATCGTCGGGGTGTCAGAAGGTGTCTGAGGAATGCGGGATGGTGAAGGAATAAGAAGACGTTGGCCCAGCACCTCCACTTTCTTCAGAGAGATACAAAACAAGGTTCTCGCCTGGGACGGTTGGGGGAGGAGGGGAGGCCTGGCAGTTCTGAGCAGGCTCGAAAGGGTTCAGAGGGAGGAGGGTCTAAAAAGATGGCCTTGCTGCCCTGAGGCTGTCATCACTTGGTAGTGGATCCCTTCTGCGTCTGGGGATTTTCTCCAGCTTTGTTCATCACCTGATGAAGCCCTAAGACATCAGGTGGAAGAAAAGAGAAACAAACATGTTTTAAGGACCAGCTGTGCTTTCCAGCTAGGTTCTCATCTCATCCTCACAACGGCCCTGGAGGGGTTTGTACCATCAAGGACACCGAGGCACCCGGAGGGGAAGTGACTCGACTTGTCCAGGATCTTCCAGCTCAGAAGTGTCAGGGGCCAGACTGGAACCTGGCTCTTCCTGACTCCAGGCTCAGGGCTTTGTCCACTCACTGAGATACCAGCTGTCATTCTGGTGGAAAGAATGCAAGGCTTAGGTGTTTGGCAGGACCAGTGGCGACAAGGAAAGGGCAAGGCACTTAGAGGCTGTAGCCAAGGGCTTGAGATGGGGAGGAAGGAAAGGGTCAGTAGTGATGGGCTCAAGGAATCGGAGGTCATGCTGATGAACCACCGGGCTTGGGTTTTGGAGACAAAGGGGGAGGGAACAGTGAGAACAGATGGGCATCAGCCGAGGGGATTGCAGTGGTAATGAACGTAGATGTGACGGCCAATGGCCTGGAGCACAAGGAAGTTGAGGCACTGGGTGATGGGGGGGACAGTGTTCTTGATACTCCGCAGCATAAGGACAGGCGTTGGAGAGGAAGGGAAGATGGAGGCAGAGGGTGAACACGTACAGGAAGGCAGGAGAGTGCTGTACTGGAGCTTGGCAAGTGCATGACTGGGGAGGGGGTGGTGTGGGGAATTCAGGAGTGGTGGTTGGACAGAGAGAGTCTAGAGGATACCCATTCCCCTGCCACTGACTCCTCAGTGCCTCTGGCTCCCCAGGTGCCAAGGGGGTGAGACTGAGACGGTTTCTCTCCCCTGACCTAGACTCAGGGTGTTTCCCTCTCTGGAGGGGATTCCTTTTTATTTTTCAAATATTGTAGGATGGGATTTCTGGAACTCTAGAGTCTTTAGAGACAGCTGGGCTTGGAGTCAGGAACCCCCAAGTTCAGATCCGGCTTCGAACACTTGGGGGGTCAAGATAGCACCTACCTCCCTGGGGAATGTGAGGATCAGTTTCCGCCTTCCTCCCTCCCTCTCCATTGTGTTAAGTCTCTAGCATGATCTGCTCTCTTGGAAATAAGTCTCATCATTCACTCTCCTTTCTCCTCCAGCCGGCGTCTTCTCCGCAGGTCTTGCTCCAGCTGCTTTTGTGCCAAACCCCTACATTATTAGTGCTGCCCCCCCTGGCACTGACCCTTACACCGCAGCAGGCTTGGCAGCGACACTAGCAGGTAAGGCGCCTCCAGCCTGTAACAACAGAGCAATGACACGTCCTGTTGTGTCTGGCATGTGTTGGGGGAGTTTGTGGGTGCTGAGTCAGGCAGGTGTCTGGGGGTGTCTCTTGGTGCTTTGGAGGAGAAGGACAACCAGTGCATTTGGTCAGTTGGACTGTCCGGCCTTCTGGACAGATGATTGACTAGCCTCTATTAGAAACTGGCATCCCTTGGAATCAGCTGTGTCGAGATTGAATTTAAGCACCTACTATATGCAGGTCACAAGTCATGTTAGCCTTTCAGTCTCCCACTGGATTCCTCCCCATCTCATTTTTCTAATCACGCCATGAAAGCTCTCTCTAGTTTTCCCCAGAGCTAATTCTGTGTTCATTGATAGGTTGCTTGAAGCAATTGGCCCAAATGTTTTCACCTTATAGGATGAGGCCAGTGACCCGTCTTGACAACACACATTTTTGTACGAGCATCGCTCTTTTTAACGTGGGCAGATTTGGCATCAGCGTGCTGTCTGAGGCCTCAGTTCTCCAGTCTGGAACGAGGCAGGGTTGGCCCAGGTGGGATCTGGCCTCCTTTTGCACTCTAGACCCTAGGACAGAGAGAAATAGTCAGCCCTCCCAGGCCTCCTTCCCCTTCTGGCAGCTCATCCCCCCTTCTCCTTAGTGTCCAGCAGAATCGAAGAGGCTTTTAATCTGAACAGTGATTCTTTGGGATGTCTCCAATTTCGTATTTGTGGCAATTGGTCATTTGGAATGTTCACAAGCCAGCATGAATTAACCCTTCCTTCTCCTGTTTCGGCTAGGTCCTGCCATGGTCCCTCCCCAGTATTATGGCGTGCCCTGGGGGGTGTATCCAGCGAATTTATTCCAGCAGCAAGCTGCAGCTGCCGCCACAAGTGCAGCCAGTCAGCAGGCTGCATCCCAGGCGCCACCTCCCGGGCAGCAACAGGTAAGTGCCTTCCCAGGGGCCTGCACCTTCGTTCTGACTAGTGGGTGATGACCAGGCTGATCGATAGATGATTCTGTGACTCAAAGCCAGGCCAGCTTTCCCTCACCGTCCATCTTAGAATCGATACTATGTATTGGTCCCAAGGCACGAGAGTGGTGAGGGCTAGCCAATGGAGAGCAAGTGACTTGCCCAGGGTCACTCAGCTAGGAAGTGTCTGAGGCCACATTTGAACCCAACAGCTCCCATCTGTAGGCCTAGCTCTAACCATTAAGGCACCCAGCTGTCCCCAAGCCAGGACAATTTTCAACTGTGGATTATTACTACTTTTTGATATTTTATTTTCCCAATTACATGTAATTAACAAATTATTAGGTCCAAATTGTCTCCCCAGAGATGGCACGTGATTTGATTTGGGTCTCATCATCTGAAACTGTGTATTGGTCACTGTTGTAAGAGAATAGTCCTAGGAACCTCAAGCCCCCAAAGAAGCTCAAGTGAGAAATCGTCTGCTTGGATCTGCATCTGACCCCGCAGGAAGTCCTTTCTCTGTCGTCTCTCCTCCTGATGGGTCCGGGTCACTATGGCCGAGAGTAGCCAGGCCTCTCCCAGCTGACCATCGCATAGTTTTGCCGTTACTGTGTACAGAGCTCCCCCGGCTCTGTCATCTCTCTGCGTCATTCGTGAGGGTTATTGAAGAAGACTAAGGGAAAGGGAGAATATTTTTATCAGCAGTCGCCTTCCAGAGAGCCGGCCCTGGAGCTGGGAGGTTTTGGCTTCCAGCGTGGCCTCTTCCTAGCTAGGTGACCGCGGCACGTCGCTTAGCCCTCTTCTGCTTTGGAACTGATACTTAGGGTCAATTCTAGCACAGATGGTAACGGGTTCTGTTGTTGATTCTTTTTTAAAAGCAAAACCCCATGTACCTTTGAGCTTTGTCTGTTAAGAAAGTAACACTCGGGAGGCCTAAAGTCCTGTTGGTAACAGGCTTCCTAATGAGCTCACTGCGCTTGCTGGCCAGTCCATAACTTAAGCACAGAACACTGCCTGAGCGTGCACTTTCTTTCTAATGTGGCCTGGGAGAACAATCACAGCAACCAAAGAGTTCTCTTTGATGGGCACTGTGTGCTTGTCACTGCAACGGCACTGTGGTCTTTGGGGCTCTCCGCTCAAGGCCATGCGTTATGGGGAACAAGGCCGTGACATGGTAAGGATTTCCATAGGCCTCTTGTCACCCCATTGCCCGTGAAGAAAGCTTGTGGCCTTTCTACACGTCCTAGTGGCTGCCAGTCTGTCCTTCCAGGAGCTTCGGGCTGTTCCCCATCTGGGACTCTGTCTTACTTAGTATTCCTAATCAGCCCATTTCTCATTTGTTTTGTTTTGTTCTCAAAGATCCATTTGGATCTCCACAAACGGAGCCTTCCCAAGCACCGAGGAACCCTTTACGCCTCAGCTGCCCCTTCTAACTGTTTAATTGTCACAGCTGCATTTTAAAACTTGACCGCTTGGTTCTGAATGGTCCGGTTCTCGGAGCTTGTTCTGCCCTCGTCCAAACGGACCTTATCTGATTTTAGACACATTTGCACTTAATCTGGAACCTCAGTAGAACTGAAAAAAAGAGTTTGGGGAAACGTTTAGGTTTGGGAATGAGAGTGCAGGAAGTTATTTATTCCTAGAGATGCCTCAGGTTTGCTTGGTGAATTCCAACTTGATGATGAGAATTCCACTTACTTTTGTCATTTAAAAGAAGGAAGTTGTTTTTTCAGTGCAACTTGGGGATAAAGCAAAAACCTGTGAAAGTTAAACATCTGTGGTAGTGAAATGACGTGAGAACAGTTCAGTACTGGGGGACCATGCTTGGAATGGAGGTCATTTACTCCATTAAAGATGGAGAAGCTGAATCTTCGGGATGGAGTCTGTCAGCTCCTGCAATTTCCAGAGCCGACTTCAGGCCCCGCCTACATATTTGATTGGGGACCAGACCTTTGCTTTTGTTCCCTTGACGTTTGTAAAGTTATAAAATAGTGAGGTGGCTCAGATTCCTGATTTTGTTTGGTCAGGTGATTTCTCGGTCTCTCTTTTGTAGGTTCTCCGGGCTGGAGCCAGTCAGCGCCCTCTCACTCCTAACCAGGCTCAGCAGGGGCAGCCAGCAGAATCCCTTGCCGCTGCTGCTGCCGCCGCCGCCGCCGCCGCTGCCGCTGCCGCCGCCGCTGCTAATCCCGCTCTGGCTTTTGGGCAGGGTCTTGCCACTGGTATGCCAGGTATACAATTGGCCATGATCTAGGGCCTTACTCTTCTCTGGGCTGCACTGATCCCCCAAGGCTTTCTCTTCCCCCATCTGCTCATGATCTTCATGCTCAGCAGGGTTGTTTAAGTCGGAGGTGCCAGAGCACCTTGGGTCCCGTGGCCCATTTTGGTGCAGACCCATTCCCATTTGGGTTGTGCACCTTTGGGATCCTCCCTGGGTTTTCATGGACAACCTGGTACTTCTTTCATTCAGATTAAAGCTAAGTAGTAAATAGGATTAAGCTATAGTTGAACAGATTTTTCACATCAGGTGGGCGGCCTGTGAATGGGAAAGCAGGAATACAAGGACAAGCTGGAACAAGGACAGTGGGTGGAGGATGCTGGGTTTGTAGGTGGACTCATGATGGTGAAGTGAAGCTTTCCTCTTTGGGGATTGCTTGGCTTCCTTTGAGTTCCCACGCCACTTCCCAGTCTGGTGCTTTCTCATGAGAGAAGCCCTGTTGAGCCTGTCCCTTTGTCTCTCCCAACCTCTAGGCTACCAAGTCCTTGCCCCAACCGCCTACTATGACCAGACTGGTGCCTTAGTGGTGGGCCCTGGAGCAAGAACGGGCCTGGGCGCCCCAGTCCGCCTTGTGGCCTCCACACCTGTCCTCATTAGTTCGGCAGCAGCCCAGGCTGGTAAGTTGGCAGGACGGCGGTTTTCTTCTTAGAGACAGGTCTCTTTCTGGGTCCTCGTGCATTGGATTCCTCACTTGTGTCTTGCAGCAGCTGCAGCTTCTGCCGGAGGGACTGCCAACAGTCTGACAGGAGCCACCAATGGACTCTTCCGGCCTCTTGGCACCCAGCCGCCGCCGCCGCCGCCCCCTCAGCAGCCTCCTCCTCAGCCCAATGCAAATCTGCAGTCCAGTTCATTTTATGGGAGTAGCTCTCTGACCAGCACCTCCCAGAGCAGCTCCTTGTTTTCTCATGGTCCAGGCCAGCCTGGAGGCACGTCTCTGGGCTTTGGGAGTGGCAGCTCCTTGGGGGCTGCTCTGGGCTCTGCTCTCGGCGGCTTTGGCTCATCTGGTAAGTGTCCTTTGTGTCCCGAAGCTCCTTTTTAATGATTAGAATTTTAAATGAAAATAGGAATCACAGATCTTCTCTTAATTCAACAGAAAGAAAAATAAGGCAGTATCCATTGGGTCTTCTTTCTTAGTTTTACAATACAAATTTTAATGCATTTCAAGCAACCTAGAGTTCTTCCAAATATGGTGCTTTTTGTAAAAGGCATTTTCTTGTCTTTAGAAGTTTTTTGGATAATACATTTTAGCCATCAGTGGCTTGCCCCTTATTCCTTTGGACAAATGACGTGCTTATCATGGAATTCCTATGCTTTGGTGGTTTGTGATTACCTTAATTTTCTCTTCATTGAAATGCAGTGTGGTGTGGTGGCAAACAGTTCTAAACTAAAGCCCCAACACTTTTCAGGAGCTGCAGACTTGGAATTCCTAAACCGACTTTTTCTTGGCCTTTTTCAATGAGAACCTTAATGTTTAGGGAAAGAGTCCCTCCATCACTTGCCTTGATGACCTGCTTTTAGTTTTTCAAGACTCAATTTTGGCCCCTGCAGACTTAGCCTTGCCCACCTTCTGAAACCTCTGAAGTCATGGCATCCCTGTGGCTGAGGAGCTTGGCCCTGCCTCCTTGCTCAAGCCCACTGCCCTGTCAGGCAGTGTCTTCTCTTCCCAGTAGGTGCTCCCATGGCCCATTCCCTTCCATGACTGTGTAGACACAATTCAGCCCAAGGACCCAATCCTGCCCGGGGATGCAGAGCCGACAAATGAAGGCTTAGCGCACACAGTGGGCCTTTGCCCTTTCAGGGCATGTGCAGAACCTTACTTGCCGACTGGCCAGTCTCCAATGATTCCCATTCAAGCGGAGCATTGATCTGGGTTGGGAGAGAAGGCTCAGTCATCAGCTATGACCCCCCCCCCCCCCAACCATCCCTTTTTCCTTGGCCCATCTCTTCAGGAATGGGAGTCAGTCACTAGATTGAGCAGTTGCTGGCAGTCTAAAAACCCCATTGTCAGCCTGTTGTGTCATTGAGCTAGGGGGACCCAGACTCCTGGTTTTCTGAGCTAGTTTAAGCAATACTCACTCAACTGTTTCTTGTGGGGCTTGAGGGAAAGATTTTCTTCATGAGTTTTCAGTATTTGGTTTGATTTGACCTTTGGGTGGGGAAAGAAGGGGGATCATGTTCTGAGTTACTGTCACCCTGGTTTTTTGCAAGGAACAAAACCATGAAGCAGCCTCATTTTGGAAAGAGCTAGCTGCTCTCTTCCAGCAAAGACAGCCATTTGTAACGGAGATAACAACGTGAGAAGAGTCACTTTGAACAGTGTCCTCTTAAATGGATTTAGTTGGTCTGACACATCCCTGAACAGCCTTGCCAAGCCCAGTCCCAACAGAGCTTCTCCTGTCTTTATCCAGAAACAGTTTAATTGTCCTTCCTGGAAAAATGGATAATTTTTTTTTTAGTATTTTTAAAATATCACATTTTACTATTTCATGGTTATTTGAAATTTGTCCATAAAACGTTTCCCGTGTTAATGATTTTTTAAAAGAAGACAGATTGCCCGGCAGCAAGGTTGACTAAGTTTTGTCCCCTTTTAAGTCTCTTTCCTCCCTAAAATTTTATCTTTGGTTGTGCCAGCATGTTCAAATTTCATACTTGTATTTGTTAGCTTAGCTAGCTGTGCAAGCCCGCCTTGTGCTCTGCTCAGTTCTCTTTCCAATCTATGTTCTGTATGTATCCACCCCTCAAAAACTTTCCATGGGAAAGCCAAGTCTTTCTAGAACACATGAAGCTGTCTAGAACAGAATGGCTGTATTGGTCCGAATATCCAGCAGAGTTTTTGACACCTGGACAGATTTCGTCTCCCCTCTAACCGGATCTCCCAGGAGCCGAGATCTTCTCAGAATCATGGTGAGGCAGGAAACAGTTTAGATGTGCCACATCTGAGGAGGTGTTGGGGTACGGAAGAGTCCCTGCATCGCACACAGTCACCGTTTGGCCATCCCTACTGGGGCCAGTGCTCAGCTTGGCAGCACCATGTGGGAATTGAATCCAGATTTCTTGGCCATAAAGAGTGGTGAGAGAGGGAGCTGACATCCAGTGGAGATGGAGAGCTGGGATGGAGGAGAAAATAGGGAGGAGCCTGAAGAGGGAGTTCAGCAGAGTTGGGAGGCCATCTTAGGGGTCCAATCAGAAGGATTAGGCCATTAGACAGGGATATTCTGGGAGGATTCATGGCACGAGGAGTCATGATTCATGTTTCAGAAGCCTCTGCTATTCGGGCCAATACGAACTTCCCATCAGGTGGCATTGTCTGAAGTCCAAGCCAGATGCCAAAGCAGATGTGCTCTCAGGACACCATTCTTGATTTTTTTCCCCTCTGATCACTGTAACTTTTTCCTTTTGTGACTAGAAAAGATTGAATGGGAAGCTCCAAGGCCTAGTTTCCTGAGATTAGGAAACTACCCAAATTTGACTTTTTGATGTTCATCGGGCCTAGGACCGAAAAGAGCCCCCCTATCAGGACTCAAACTTGAGCAACACCATCAGAAGTCTGACCTGTGACTCCTTGGGGTGTGCTAGTACCTGCTGGATTTGTTTGTAGAGTAACTGTTGTCTCCCCAATGCTGTTTACCTGACGATGACTGTGCTCCCTTCTGTTATCTGGGCTCAGAAGTAGTTGGGGAGAGAGGTATTCTCCAGTTACCACTATATGTAATTAGGGTTTTTTTTATTTCTTCTTCAGTTGGCAGTTCTGCAAGTAGTAGTGCCACAAGGAGAGATTCTCTGTCTACTAGCTCTGAACTGTACAAAAGATCTAGTAGCAGCCTAGCTCCTCCCGTAGGGCCGCCATTTTACAATAGTCTGGGATTTTCCTCCTCTCCAAGCCCAATAGGCATGCCTCTGCCAAGCCAAACGCCAGGACATTGTCTTACGCCACCGCCATCACTGTCATCACACGGATCTTCATCCAGTTTGCATTTAGGTAAAAAAACAACCACCCTTTTTATTTGTGTATATGTGTGTGTGCGTGTATGTGTGCGTGCGGGTGTTTATATTGGGGGTAAACAAGTTCATGTTGGATGAGAGATGCAGAATGGCTTTTGCTTCTAGAAATTGTCATAAGTTTTTGAAAATGACTCACTTTTTTGTTTCAACTTTGAAATAAGAAGCTGGGAAGAGATCAGGAAACTTCCCTAAGGTCTCTCACTTAAGAACTCCAAGAATGGATGTCCAGTCGGCTCTGTTGAAAAGGTTTCTTGAATGGAGGAGGGGCTCTAGAAATCCATTTGGAGTCAAGCCCCTTTTTTATATCTTCTGTCCTTAGGAAGAAATGCGGCTCTCCTTTAGATTCTTTTGTACGGGGGTTCTTCTAGCTCCCCCAAGAAGCCCAATATTTTTTAGACTGTAGAGGAATGAGAATTTCAGGCTCTGGTTTATGTACCGGAGAAAGGAAAAGCTTAGCAGAGGTTTTCAAGGTGTATCAGTGTTTCGTTGCAATGTGTCCCCTCTCGGCCTCTCTAGCTGCCAGAGTGAAGGGACTGAATATGACTGAAGAAGAAATGGGCAGGGACTTCTGTCCCAGGATTCCTGGCCACATGGCTCCTGCGTTTGGCTGTTTCATTAGTGGGAGGCCTATGAACAGAATATCTGAGATACGCGTTGACTCCATGTCACTTAAACACAAAGCGAGATGCTTATCGGGGTGGGGCTTTTCTTTTGGAACCTAGACTTCTGACAAAAAGTACTTTTCGTATGTAAAAGCTTTGTGACTAGTCAAACTGGGTGCAGTTAGAGTTCTAAATGGTCAGAGCCATTTTGTTCTCTCCCACACGGATGTAATTGTCCACGTCAACGACACTATGGAATAGATTTTAGCAAATAATTGGATGTAAATGATAACAGAAGGACCAGGTACCTCTCTTGATGCAAATGTTTTATTATATTCATTTGGAAATCTCTTGTTTCATCCTATCTATTGTCTGCCTCGTGTTGATGGATGCAGCTTGGTCCTCTGAGGTCTTCCTAAATTACAGTTCTCGTAGGGCTTAGATACTAGAATTGCCTTTGAGTCCTCCTATTCTCAAAGTCAAACTGGTAAAATATTGCCAGTGAGTGCTGTTCTCTGATTATTTAAAAATGTTTTCTGGCCAGTCTTTACCCAGGTCCGATGGGTAACTCATTTATGTTTTTCTCCAAGCTTCATTGATACCAAAGTGTTTGAGCGAGCATGTGTACCAGAAATCACTGCCTTCCCTCTCCTGGATGTATGGTGGTAGAGGCTGGCCACGTGTACATGTCCCGTCCGTCATCGCCCCTCCCCGTGTTGGGGGTCATCCACCACAGTGTTCTTGTTGAGATGTCTGGCATAGTGGACATTCAGGATCTGGGGACAACGCTGAGGAGATGAGCTTGAGGGAAAAAACAGGCAGTTCCCGACTTTTGGTTGTTGATTGTTTAGCAAACACTTGGTTCATTTCTGTGGCAAAGGTCCTGTGTGGACTGACCAGTTGTGAACAGAATTCCTGTCTTACCCTTGTTTTGCTATTAGCTTTTTTCCCCTCTTAGATTTGCTGTTCAGTTAGGCTCGTTCCCTCTCTGAGCTTGACAGAGGAGCTGGGGGGGGAGATTCACCAGCAGGACCTGATGGCTCAGTGTTGGGCTGGGTTCTCGCTCGATCATGCGTTGCTTATTTTTCCCCTTTTTCTTCCTCTAATGGTTGTCTAAGGCCAGGCTTGGATAGATAGGATGTAGTTGGCCAACGATTTGGGATCTCACCTGAGAAAGAGTGCTGCTGGAATAGGTTGATCCCCTTTTAGTCCAGCCTGAGGCTGCTTATCATGAGACAGGGAGGACAGTCAGCCAGCAAAGGGTCTCTCGGGACACAGGGAAGGGCCACATTGCCCCCAGTGCTGGGTCTGGGACAGGTGGTCAAGGGATCCTCTCTGCCATTGACCCTCCCTGCCACTTTGAGCTTTGCTTCTGGCTAACTTGGCAAAGTTGGGCTGAGCCTGAATGGCCTAAGAAGCTGGGAGGAGGTTTTTCAGCAAGCTTCCCTGGGGTCTATCATGTAAGAAATCAGCGAAGAGCTTGCCACTTGGCTCTGCTGAAAATTGAATAAAACATCCCAGGTTTTAATGATAAGAATGGAGAAAGGGGGCAGCTGGGCGACTCACTGGATTGAGATCCAGGCCTAGAGATGGGAGGTCCTGGGTTGAAATCTGGCCTCAGACACTTCCCAGCTGTGTGACCCTGGGAAAGTCACTTGGCCCCCATTGCCCAGCCCTGACCACTCTTCTGTCTTGGAACCAATACACAGGATTGATTCTAAGGTGGACAGTGAGGGTTTAAAAAAAAAAGAATGGAGAAAAATGGGCTTTTGGCCCTCCTTTCAAAACTGAGAATTCTCATTCTAAAGTGACTAGATAATTCAGTTCCAATCAATCATGCATTTATTAAGCACCTACTATATGCCAGGCACTGTGCTAATTGTTGTAGATACAAAGACCATGAAAGAGTCCCCTGCCTTCAAGAGCCTTATATTCTAAAGTGGGGGCCTTTACAGGTGTGGGCAAGAGATTAGGGTAGGGTTGTAGCCCACCCTGCTGCTTTCCTGTTGTTAGGCCCTCTGTTCAGATTTCCCTTGTTCTCTGACTTCCCAGAATGTCCCTATTAGACTCCTTAAGATCTAGGAATCTGTGCATTTCTTTTTTCCCACTCCTTCTCTCCCATCTTAGAATCAATACTGTGCAGTACAGGCAAAAGAGTGGTTAAGTGACTTGCCCAGGATCACGTAGCCAGGAAGTTTCTTGAGTTCAGATTTGAACCCAGGACTTCCCATCTCTGGGTCTGGCTCTCTATCCACAGAGCGACCCATCTCCCCCAAATCTGTTTTTAAAGAAATGAATGTAAGTAAGGTCTCTTTAAGGATTAGAAAGGGTCTCCAGTTCAGACTTTTGATGTATTTGCCTGGATTGTCTTAGGTATAAATAGAAATGAGCAATGCTCTAATGGTTAAAAAGGTGGTCGCCTATTGTAATAATTACAGTTAAAATTATGAGACTGTTCAAAGCTTTAACAGTTTAGTTCATTCGGAGTCGAGAGAGAGTCAATCGAGGGAAATGTAGGAAGGAGGTAGAGAATTGCCTAACCTACCCTAAGTGCTAATCTGATGAAATTCAGTTCGCCCCGGACAAAAGGCTCAATCTCCAGTCCGGAGTGCGGGGATTTCTTCAGCCAGAGTCCCCAGAGTAAGTGTCTCCCTTCAGGCCAATTCACCAACACAGGAATCCGAATCCAAGGCTGAGAGTTCCATTAGTAGGGGCCACCACCCATAAGAGAGCTCCTTCAGCAGGGGCCTGAATCTCAGTGCCAGCAGAGCGCAAGGGCGATCCAGAATCCGTTACTTAGTGCTGGGTCTCACCTTATAAACATCCTTCTCCACCCAGGTCACATCTCAGGAACCAATCATAGTTCCTTAATTTGTCTGGCACTGCCCAGGGCAGTTTCCTGTCTTTCAGGGTGGGAACTTTCTATGAATGATAAAGGATCTTTCCGAATGATAAAGGAGTTCCGAAGTTGAAAAAAAAAACAAAGGTGTGTTAATTCCCTTTTCACAATGTCACCTGGTGAGGAAGGGTTCAGAGCAGGAGTCCCCAAACTTTCCACAGGCAGCCAGTTCACTGTCCCTCAGACCATTGGAGGGCCGAACTATGAAAAAAAACTGAACACATCTGTATACTGCTGTCCAGCTCTGACCTGTCACTCTCTTACTTGGTGGTCCTCCTCTCTTTGAACATTAAGACCCCTCTAGCACTTAGCTTTCTCAACTCTCCTGGCCTTTGATCCCCCACATGCTGGCCATGCACTCCTCTGAATCTCTTCCTTTAATAGAGTCCAAGCGCTATCTTTTATGTGAGGACCGGGGTGCCCCCCCTTCTCATGCTCTTGCCTTCTCTTCCACACCACTTTGTTTTTCTTCATTCACTTAGTATGTCTAGACTGATCTTCATGTCCAAGCTGGCCCCCCCCCCCCTTTTTTTTTCAATTAAAAGATATTTTATTTTCCCCACTAAAGGCAATAACAATTTTCCACATATGTTTTCTGAAATTATTAGTTCCAAATTGTCTAGCTCTGGCCTTTTTTCTCCTCTCTTGGAGATGGTAAGCAATTTAATTTGGATTATACACATATGATCAAACAAAACTCAGTTCCATAGTGGTCATTGCTCTAAGAGAAGACCCCTATAGAACCCAGACCTCAAAGGAAAACTAAAAGAGTATGAAAGATGGGCTGCTTTGGTCTGCATCTATCTGATTGCAGCGGTTCTCTCTTGGGATGGATGGGGGAGGAATTCTTCATCCTGGTCCCTCGGAATTGTCCCGGATCCTTGTCTTGCCAAGATCACGGTGAATCCTTCCACAAAAGGGCAGTTAATGTGTACTGTGTTCTCCAGGTAATGTGTATGCCACTCGGCATCTGCTCCCCCCCCTCCCCTCCTTTTCAGCTTCCATCCCCCAATGGGTGGCATCCCCTCCATTTACACTTCTTGGCCACCCCGAAAAGGACTACTGACAATATTTTTGTACAAGTGGGTCCCCCCCCCCCCTTTTTTTATCTCTTTGGGAGACAAACCCAGTCATGATATTCCTGGATCCAAAGGTATGCATTGTTTTATAGGTCTTTGGACTTAGTTCCATATTGCCCTCCAGAACGGTGGGATCCTTTCACAGCTCCACCAACAATGCATGAGTGTCCCAATTGTGCCCCATCCCCTCCTGCAATATCACTTTCCTTTCCTGTCCTGTTGGCCAATCGTGTAGGTGTGAGGCAGTGCTTCTGTGTTGTTTTCATTTGCATTTCTCTCATCAAGAAGGATTTATAACACTTTTTCATATGATTATTGATGGCTTCGATTTCTTTATCTCCTTTGACCATTTGTTGACCGTCTCAGAATAAATGCTGGGTTGGGGGAGGGGCCTTTTCATGGGCTGGCCAGGCTGGGCCATGGGGAGTGAAATGGATTGAGGCCTCTCAGTGAAGCTTGCTCACGTCCTGAGCTCTTTGTGGCATGGGGCCTTGCTAAGCTTGGGGGAGTCCAAGGCAGTTTAGACTGTGAATCCACTCAGCCAGGCCCCCCCAGGGCCCTCAGCTCCAAAAGATCTCTTGGGCTTCCCTGGTTCCTGGGCCGTACCCAGAAGTCACCCCGCTCGGGCAGCGCCAATGGCAGCTGTGGCCTCCGACTGTGTGTGTGTGTGTGTGTGTCCCCTTGTATCCCTTAGGTGTTGTCTTGGGACATACAAACATGAGCCCCGAAAGGTAGGTACGGTTATTTATATCGTCAACCCCGACTTTCCATCTTGGAAGCAATTGCCTCCCTCCTCGAGGGGAACCCCTGACGGCTGCCTGCTGCCATCGGCTCCCAGAGAGAAGGCCTTGTGGAAACTGCGAAGTCCACGGGCCCCGCGGCATGATCCCCCCAGAGCACGTGCAAGTCAAGGTGGTCCCCAGAGCCCGCGTTGAGACTTCCCTGTTCTTGGCTTCTCAGTTCTTTTGGCCGCCATGTCGAATCCGCTTTGGCTTGGGGGTTTCCTTTTTCTCGCTGCCTTCCCCGATTCCCTGGGATTTGCTCTGATCAAGGCCAGTGTTCATTGCCACTAAGGCAGCCTTTCCCGCGTTTTTCTCTCCTTGGAGCCTTTACTCCAGCCGGGGAGACTCAACTGAGGGACCTGGTCAGGGTGCATGCGTCGGCCGAGGCCGGTGCCCCTGAGTCCATTTTATGTGAAATAAGAGTGGGCCAAGCCTTCGCCCTGCGCTCTTCAACCAGGGGAATCAGGAAGATCTGAGTTCCAGTACTATGAGACCCTGAGGCAGTCACTTCCCCTTCACCTGCCTCAATTTTCCCATCTATAAATTGGAGACGGGCATGGCCACTGCCTTCCTGGTGTGTTGTGTGGCCCAAATGAGAGAGGGGGAGAGAGAGGTTGTGCGTTTGGATCAGAACCCCACAGTACAGTGAATAACACCCAGATGTCTACAGTTAGGTTGACACTTTGCTGTTCAGTGAGCAGTGGTGGTGTCTCAAGTGAGAGTCCCCCCGATGTACGTGGCAGACACAAAGGCTCTTGGGAAATGGAAGTCGGGAGAGCCCACGGCCAGCCTTGAGGCTTTCCAGATGCTGCTGTCACTGTCATGCCTCTTGGAGATGGCTGTCTGGCTGCTGTAGTCAGCCTGGTGGTTTGCCAGTCCGTGGGCATCTTCCTGCACAGAAGCTTGTGCCATCAGGTTTTGGGGGTCCAACGACGGGGCCCGTGCCACCTGGCCAGCCCCTCCTCTCTACCACCCAGAATTGCTTTTCAGACCGTTAGACCAGTTCTCAGCTGCACCAGCAGTTCCTCTGCCCACCGGGGCTTCTTGGTCACTTGGCTGAGTGTACAGGGAAGCTTCCGGGTCGTCTTGATTTTCAGCTTTCCAATGCTTTATAAGTCTTCTTTCGGGAAGCCCATGTTTGGGCATGAGGTAGGTGGCTCAGTGGGCAGACAGCCAGGGCAGCCTTGGGGTCCCATTTGGTCTCCAGTGCCGAGTGTGGGTTCTCAGTCAGATGGTCAGGGTTTGAAAGGGGGGCAACCACGTGGTCAGCTGTCTAGAATGGCTCTTCTTCTCATTTAGCAGAGAGAGCATGCAAAGCTCTTCTCATCATAGTTATATCGTTGTGGGTCTTGCACATGGGGCCTCCCGTAGCTCTGCCAAGAGTCTGCCGCCCTGAGCCCTTTTCTGGCAAGAATTGATGGGAAAAGACCAGAGTGGCGGGCCACAGTCAGACTCGGATTCTAGAGGGAGATTCCAGAGAGATCCAAGCCCGGAATTCCAAAGGCCATCTGTGCCCCTTGTGGAAAATGGAAGAGAACCGGACCCGGCCACGTGCTTCCATTCTGCGTCACTCAAATCCACTGAAATCTCTGAAACCCTTTGCCTCCCCACTCAGCGGGGCCCAGGCCCAGCTCCAGAGCACCAAGAGCAGTGTATTGGGGCAGAAGAGTGGGAAGGGCTAGGCCCCCAGGACCTCCCTTTTCCAGGCCTCGTTCTCCATCCACTAAGAGGAATTGCGGATCTTAGTAGCTCCCTGAAAACATGCTCAAAGTCGTGAATATGAATCCACGTGCAAATTAAATCAGATCCAAGACCGATGGTCCACTCTTGGACCTCCAGAGTGACCTGTGGTGCCAGATAACATCCTGGGGCCGTGGTGGAGTGGACTGACCATTTCGGAGCCTCCCCGCATGCCTCTGGGCTGGGTGACTTGGATCCTGGGTCTCCATAAACCGTGAAAAATGCAACAATGACGCTGCCAGGTTGTCGTGGGACTGATGGCGGACAGAAAATGTACGGCCTGTGAAGTCAGGGATGTTTGATTCTGTTACGCTTTGTAGTTGTCTTGTGGGTCATGGAAAAATGGGCTGTTTTCTCTCATTTCTCATGGGTCGTTTGGGGGTTGGAAGCTTTTTATGAGCCGTGGGGCCAGCCTTCTTTGGGCTCAGCTACGGGAACAAATCCGAAAAGGCTCCTGGAAGACCCACGACTGTCTGGCAAGCCTGCTATGTTTTTTGGTTTTGGTTTGGTTTGGCCGAAGACGAGGAAGAGGAGAGGCCGTGCCACTGCCACGGCTGCAGCAGGGAAGTGGGCAGTCCCCGCCGAAGGAGAGTTAGTCCTTCTGGAAAGGAAGTGCCTCGCACTGAGCCCGGAGAGAGCCATTGCTCTTCCTCCCCAGGGTTGCACACAGCCAGACTCGGGGGAAATGGTTCCCCCTTCGCTGTTTCCATTGGCATGAGCATAAAAGGGCAGGAGCCCTTCCCGGGGTCACTGCAGGCTGGTTCCCCAGGATGCTGCCTCATCCCAGGGCCACGTGTCCACCCATGTGACCCACGTCCGTCCCGCCTTTCGGAATCGTGAGTGTCCTTCAGAGTCATTTCCAAACCCTTTATTTTGGGTCCATCTTTTATTTACGAGCATGCACTACGCCCCACCCCGGACACCGCGTGCTCGGCACACAGGAGCAATGTTTGTGAGTCGGCTTCCGAGCTGGTGCAGGTTCTGGGACGGGTCCGAGCTCCGTGAGCGGCGACACGGCCATATTTCGGTGTCACAGAGCTCCAAAGGATGGCCGTCACGAGGCCACGCTTTTCCCCTTTCCCTCCCCTCTCCATTCTTTGGCTTAGTTCTAAGCAGAAGGGGGCAAGGGCGAGGCCGTGGGGTCCCGCCGCGTCTCTAGGCCTGGCTCCCAGTGGGGAGGTTTCGGCCTCTTACCGAGTAGGGCTTCTGCTTTCCATAGCTTTTCCATTACGCTGCCTCTCAGGAAGGGGAGTCCAAAGGGTGGGGGATAGTGTCTCCCAGAAGCCTCGGCGCCTCTGATGGCGCCCAGGCACCCCAGGGCACCGGGGCACACACCTTCCCTCCCCAAGCCTCTTATCTTGTGTTTGTTGTCCTCGCTGAGCTCTCCCTGACTCCGAGGACGACGTGTCCTCTGTGTGGCGGCCGGTGCCTGTCCCAGCCCTGTGGTCTTCCTGCCTGCAGGCACACGCCTGTCACCCTCTTGTCTCTGTCAAATGAGGGTGGAGGCCACGCCTGCTTCCCAGGGGGCTGTGACGAAAGGGGAGCTTGAGAACCCCAGGCCGAGGCCTCGGGGGTGCCAGCCGCCATTCAGTCGAAGCAGCCTTGCCATTGGCTCCCTCCTGTGTGTCTGGCCAGCCCCAGGCCTGCCCTCTGCTGGACTCCCTCTCCGTGTGACCTGGCCTCCCTCGGAGCCTCTGGCTTCTGTCGCCCGCTTGACCATTCCTCCGTTACCGGTCTGTCTGTGGCCCACGTCCCGGGCGGGGGCAGGCGGCTTCCCCCTGCAGCCAGCCAGCACCAGGCTTTGTCCTGCTTGAGTTTTTCTCTCTCCATCGCTGTGGCCTCAGGAAGGCCCAGGCACGGGGGGTTCCTTGACTCGCTCACGGCCGTGCAGCTCAGATATGGTCGAGGCCATCATTTAGTGAACAGTTTGGGCAAACTGAGTCGTCCTGCGCATCGCTGACCTGCGTCACGTGGGCCCCGCAAGAAGGCAGGGGTGCTGCTCTGTGCTCGGAAAGGGAGAATGGCACCGGGCCTGAAGCTTCGCCTTCTGGCTCGCCTTTCTCCATCCTTGCCTGTGACGGAGCGAAGTTTTTATGTGGGTGGGCCCCCCCCCCCCAAGAGCAGTAGCCACAACGTGCGCCACGAGTCTGTGGGCTCGGGAGTGGCGCACGGGTGGTTTGTGTGGGACGGCTGAGCGCTTGGCGCTTGGCGCTGAGAGCCCCTCGCTGTCCACGGCTCTCTGCCAAGGGCTTTCCTCCGCAGCGGAGCTGGCATGGGCATCCTTCCTTGTGAATTCCTTTGCCAGGGAAAGTTGGCCTCTACCAGGGGCTTCGAACCCTTCCTAGGCACTCATTCTAAGACAGAAGAGAGATGAGGGCCAGGCTGTGGGGGTAAGTGCCTTGCCCAGGTCACACAGCCAGGAAATGTTGGGGGCCACTTTTGAACCCAGGACGTCCCATCTCTAGCCCTAGGCGCCCCTTAACACTGAATGAGTCTGTCCCCCCAAAGGCTCTTTTTAAGTGACAAGCATCAGCAGGGACTGGAGCGCTCTGGGGTGTTGGCTCTTGGGGGGATCAGAGCAGGTGGGGAGCTGCTCTGGAGGGCTCCGTGCCTGGAGGTGCCAGTTTCCCGGGCAAGTCAGTAGGCGTCCCTCTGCCAGCGTGTGCTAGCCAGGTACTTAGTGCTCAGTCTTCCCTCCACGTCCCTCAGAACGCGTCTCGGCCTCTGGGCCCCGAACCGGATGGTCTGTGTGGGACGGCTGAGCCATCCCTTTGTTTCTTTCCTGGTTTTCCTGTTCTTTTTTGCGCGTTCCCCTGCGCGGGTGATCAATCAGAATTCTAAGGGGAGCCTCTGTGTTTGCTCACCGCATCTCAGGCTCAGCAAACTTGGGTTTGGGATGCTTTGAAAGCCCGCTTGACGAGAGCCCTTTGCCGTAGGAGGCCTGGCCAATGGCAGCGGGCGCTACATCTCGGCGGCTCCGGGAGCCGAAGCCAAGCACCGCAACGCGTCCAGCGCCTGCAGCCTGTTCAGCTCCAGCAGCCAGCTGTTCCCTCCCTCCCGGCTGCGCTACAGTCGGGCCGACATCATGCCCTCCGGCCGCAGCCGCTTGCTAGAAGATTTCCGGAACAACCGATTCCCGAACCTCCAGCTCAGAGACCTCCTGGGCCACATAGTGGAGTTTTCCCAAGACCAGCATGGCTCCAGGTGAGTGTGGTTCCACGTGCTAGGCAAATGGGGTCTCACAGGTAGGAAGATTTGAACCCATGCCCTTCTCACTTCCCTGGTGAGGTCTGTCCTTGGCAGGTCCAGAAATTGCTCGAGAAGGCTAGACGCTAGCCCAGGAAATGGTGGGCCTACTTTCCCCCGCAAACAAAGTCTTCGCTTACCATTTTTTGAGGAGCCCCAGGTGGGAGCAGCATTGAGATGTCTTCTCCTCACGCTTGCTCTGGGTAGCTCAGTGGGCTCGTTGGCATTTGTTTTTGTGGTTTGGGGGCGATCGTGGCTTCCCTTGAAGTTGGAGGGAAGAGGCCACGACTTACTGGCTCGGGGGTGGTTTTGTGCCAGAGCGAAGCGGCTTTTGCCTAATTGCACCACCCGGCTGTGCCTTTGGGACTTTTCCCATTCCTGTCTGGAGCAGTAGGCCCCTTGGCCCTGTGTGAGTGGATGGTGCCTCTGTCAGGGTCTGGGGCGTCTAGTTTGAGATGTAGCCTGTGGCTCAAGAACCATCCCTGGCGCCCCCCCCCCCCCCCCCCCCCGACACTCACCCTGACGAGGGCGCCATTCCTATGGGGCTCTACGATGTCATAGCCTGTCCCCAGGAAATCCGTGCCTAGAACCACCAGAGCAAAAAGAACAGTGGGGGAAGGGGTGGGAAGGGAAAAGAATGGAACAAGCAACTCAACTGACCTGCATACATGACAATTCCTGAGCCTCTAGAAAAGAGGGGGCATTGCTCAGAGGAAAAGCATAGGCTAGGCTGATCCTCTTTCCATTTTTTAATGATTGTTCAGGGGAATGCTGTAGATAAGAGTTCATCAAGATTTCGAGGCAACCCTCTCCCCCTTCAAAAACAAGCATTAAAGGCTCATGTTCTGGATTTGATAGTGTAATTATATGGATGTGGAATGTCTGGCATAGCAAACGAATTTTGGAAAAATTGATGCTACAAATCCAAAATAAAGACAGAGCCGATGAAGCAGCTAGCACTTTGAATGAGGCCTGAGGGCTGGAGGAATGGCAATCTCAAAACCTGTGTGATTAATCTGTTAGAGAGAGCACTTACAGGATGGAGAGATAAGCTTAGGCACTACAGAAGGGGGCAGGATTTGGGCAAGAGGCCTCAGTTTCCTCCTCTGCATTAGACAGATTAGCTGAACCTTTGGGGTTCCTCCAGCTCTCCAGCTTATCCTGTGGCAAGCATGCTGTTTGATGCCCCAGTCAGACTGTCCCTGGAAAAGTGTGGCCAGTTCTGGGCACCCCAGATTAAGAAAGACATTTATAAGGGAGAGAATATCCAGAAGAGAGCCAGGGTAGAGAATAGCTGTAGATTTGTCCTATGAGAAGAATGGCTGAGGAAGCTGGGAAAATGCCACTGGGAAGACCAAGAGGACTTTTATCTCTTAGTGTTTGAAAGAAGGAAGAGAAGGCAAAATCAAGGTTGGGCAGTGATCGGGGGTGAGGATGGGGGCAAAGGAGACCCCAACAGTTGGACCAGTGTTTGTGACTCAGCCCTCTCTCAAAGGTTTTGATCAGAGGCAGCTTGGACCCTTGTTCACTAGGTCGTGGGGAGGGCTTGTGTTTAGGAATGGGTAAGACTCAGTGTACCCCTTTAGCTTTGGGGATCTGTGTTTCTTTGGATGGAGTAATGGGACAATCATGCTTCCCATTGAGCTGCAGGTTCACCCTTCATTGTCTGCCCCTTGGGGTCCTTAAAAAGATTGTGTTCTGGGTGACCCCTCTCAGAGCACTGGGCATCTGTGGATGGCCTTTGCCTTTCTGTTCTATGCAGATTCATCCAGCAGAAGCTAGAACGAGCTACACCCACTGAGCGCCAAATGGTGTTTAATGAGATCCTGCAAGCGGCCTATCAGTTAATGACGGATGTTTTTGGCAACTATGTCATTCAGAAGTTTTTTGAGGTAAGTGTGTGAGCTCAAGGGCCTCCTTCCACGAGGCATCGGGATTTTGGCTTGTTTTCCCTTCGGGGAGCTCTCGTTGGCATTTAAGAGTCCGGCTGTCTTTGACTGCTCTTCTGCTGGTGAATCTTCTCTCTTGGCATCTCTCCCAGCCTGCTCTCTGCTCTCTTGGTCTCTGACTCTTAGCACTGACATTTGGGTTGTGCTGGCAGTGATGGGGGCAGCCGGGGAGAGGTCTGTTATAGTGAGGGAGTTGAGAAGAAATGGCCCAAGAGCAGAAGCAGATCCAGGGGCCTCCAGAAGGACCTTCTTTCCTGAGGACCTCCGGAAGAGGAAAGGTAGAATGGTTAAGTGGATCTACCACATAGAGGACCAGAACCCTAGAGGCCAGTTCAGCTGGCCAAGCTTAGCTCTCAGTAAAGAAAATACTTCTTTCCAGGATCTGTTCTCAGCCGTGGCCACGTGTCCAAACCTCTCTACATTATTGTCAAAGCTTTTTGTGAGTTTTGGTGCCCAAACACAGACATAGTCTCAGGGCCGAGCCTCAGAGCACCAGCAGACTTGGGTCCAGAAGCCTCAACAGCACCAGCAGGGCCTGCCAGACTTGGTGCCCTGCAGGCACAGCTTTGAAGACCTGTTGAACAACTTTGATGGCCTTTTCTTGATTCTCATTTTTCTGTTGGCCACCCCATGGCCTTGACCCTCTCTTTTCTGGATGTTCACATCCTTCTCTCTTCTTACCTGCATGACTGTTCCACCACCATCACCGATACTGCATCTGCCCCAGTTTGTCCTGGACCCTCCTTCTTCTCTGACTACCTTATCAGTTCTTGGGGTTGCAGTTACTATCTGGGTGCTGATGCGTCCCATCTATTTGTCCAACCTTAGCTTTGCTCTCTTAACCTTCATTTTTTTCCTCCAAACCCTTCCCTTTCATCTGTTTTGGTTTTAAGGCAGAAGAGCAGTGAAGGGCTAGGTAATGGGGGTAAGAGTTAGTGTCTTGCCTGGGGTCACACAGCTAGGAATTGTTGGAGGCCAGATTTGAATCCAGGACCACTGAGCCACCTAGCTGCTCCCTCGACCTTCAATCTTAAACATTTCCGTCTGCCTGTTGGACATCTCGAACTAAATGTAGACAATTTAAACCCAACGTGTGTCAGACTGAACTTGTTACAAATCTTCTGAAGCCCTCCCCCCTTCCCAAGTTCATAGGCACTACATGTTATCCTCACCTCCTCCCTTGGTCCTCCTACTGCCCACATCCACCCAGGGGATTATTTCTGCTTTCTGTGTGTGTGGCCGATATTCTCCACCTTCTCTCCTCTGACCCTGCCAGTATCCAGGTGCAGGCCCCTCCTCCCCTCAAGCTGCTGGGGCTTCTGCCTGCCTCAGGTCCCTCCTCCCTTAACTCTCAGAATGATTTTTCCCAAATAGCTCGTCTCTTCAGTAAATTCCAGTGGCCCCCTCTACCTTCTGTGTCAGACAAAGGAATCTCCTGGTTCCCAAGCTTGGGGAAATGACCGTTGCTAGGCAATGGGGAGACGAGGAATGAAATAGTCCTGCACCCCCAATTGGAGGTCATTGGGGAGAGTCACACGGGGCCAAAGGAACCATATGATAAGGAATTCATTTCTTATCCTAGTGGAGTTGGTTGAGATGGGGAGTGACATGGCCATCTCTGTCCTGAAGGTCAGTCCTGTGTGAGATTTAAAATGGTTGAAGTCTTAAACTGTAGTGATTAAAATAGTGGAAGATATAAACTGTGATAGATATAAGAGAGGGTGAGTAAATTTGACCGCAGAAATATGTTTCACTACAGTGTCTTGGGTTTTAAAATCAAATATAAGGTGGTCGCCAGGGAAATATTCCCAATTATTCAAATACCCAAGTCAACTGGGTTTTATAGAGATTTTAATTAACAATACAATGAGTAATCAGAGAGAGAGAGAGAGAGAGAGAGAGAGAGAGAGAGAGAGAGAGAGAGAGAGAGAGAGAGAGGGAGGGGGAGGGGGAGGGGGAGGGGGAGGGGGAGGGGGAGGGGGAGGGGGGGGGAGAGAGAGGGAGAGAGGGAGAGAGGGAGAGAGGGAGAGAGGGAGAGAGGGAGAGGGAGAGAGGGAGAGAGGGAGAGAGGGGGAGAGAGGGGGAGAGAGAGCAAGAAAGGAATAAGTATGAAGGGCCTCAAGCCAATATGGCCTAGACCTGAATCTTAAGAGAGAAATCAGTCAGTCTTTTAACACTCACCACAAGGTCTGACTAAACAAGGATTTTAGTGACACCAGGCCAGTTCCATCTCAGCTGACTTCACCAGAGAGCCTTCCAGCCAGAGACTGTTCCAAAAGGCCTCTCTCAAGAGATTCTTCCCAAGAGGTCCTCATCAGAGATCCTTCAAAAGGGTTTCTCCAAAAGGATATCTCCTCAAGAGATTCTGCTTTTTCTTATATAGGGGTTTTTCTCCCATGTCACCTCCCCTAAGTCCCTACATCTACCAATCACTGTAGATGTTTTCCGAAGGACTGCCCATCTGAATTCCTGCTAAGTCGACTAATCCCCTCAGTAAGTCTGAAGGAGAGAAAACACAGCTGAGTCAACTAATCTCATTAAGACAAAACTTGCCCGACCCTTTTAGGTACCTAGCATCCCATTGTATCAGTTCTAAAAACAGGCCTGGCTCAAAGAACTCCTTGCCCCACCATAAGCATGGATCCAAGTACTTTCATTGTTTAGCAAGGAGTTTTCTCCCCTAAAGCAGTCTTAAGTAAGGTTGGAGTAGAGCTCCTCCCATTTCTGATCCTGGAGAGTTCTCACATCAAAATGGGGAATGTTTCTCAGTAGAGAATTTGTTTCAGTTAAGAATTTCCTGATGGGGAAATTTTTAACATTCACAAGTCTGAGAGATTTCAAGATTTACACCTGTGTAGGGCCAGGAGGGGGCTGTGGGAATCCTGGAAGCTTGAGGGGACGAGGGCCCAGCCGAAACAGAAGGAGGGCTTGGGTGAGAGATGGCAAGAGGGGCCAACTCGTTGGCTACACAGGGTTGATGGAGAGGAGAGATTTTCTTTTCACACCTGTGGGCTGTGAGATGTGTTTGGGGCCTCCAGTGGGAATGGTCCCACTAGGTAGTCATTGAACTAAAGCTCCACAGAGAGCCTGGGCCCAGGCTGTGTCCGCTTGTGAGTCGGCCACACCGGGGTGCCTGGGAAACCTCTGTAAGAGCAGACAGACGAGGGGACTGACTTGGAGAGGAAGGGAGGGGCGCCAGGGCAGAGCCAAGAACAGCCCTGGTTTGGAGAGGATCTCCTTACTTCCCTTGGGCCACTGTCTGTGAAAAAGGAACAAACCTCACGCTCTCCCCCGGCAGGAGTCCAAACCCCCCCTGGCAACTTCTTTTCTCCCACGTGCCTTTTGTGGACCAAGCCATGCTTTTTGTTCACCTTTAGCTCCCTGACCCAAGTCCATTTTCTGGTCTCCTTGGACGCAGCCCTCTGCCCCTCCTTCTTTCCTGGGCTGACTTTAACCCTCCTTCTGAAGAGGTACCTTGGCCGCTGCGTGGCTTCCTTTGGGAAGGGGCTTCTTGGGGTTTTCAGCTCGGCGATTCACGAGAATCAGATCCGTGACAGATTTCTCTCCTTTGATGCTCGACATGATCGCTCTTCGCGTCAGCCCATTTGTAATTGCTCTGGTTTGGGCAGGGAGCTCAAGGGACGCTTTGTGCTGCGGTGGATTACTCGCTCTTACCTTTTCTCTTCGCCCAGTTTGGGAACCTGGATCAGAAACTTGCCCTGGCGACCCGAATCCGCGGCCACGTTCTGCCCTTGGCGCTCCAGATGTACGGCTGCCGTGTCATTCAGAAAGCACTAGAATCCATTTCCCCTGACCAGCAGGTAATTGTAAGTTAGAACCACATTTTTTAAAAATTTTATTGGCTTAGAAAACTGTTGCAAGCTTCTCTTTTCTGCCTTTTTTGTTCTCTTTAATTTCTGTAAAAAGTAAAATGATACTTTCCCAAGTAGATGACTGAAAGGATTTGTGCTGACATGCCATAAGAACACCCAGTCATTGTGGATTCACATTCTGGAAGCTGGCGGGTTTTCTTTCAGTCACTCAATAAGGATTTCTTAGTCACCTCCTGCGGTCTAGGCAGCCTTGGCGTGGGGTGGGGGCGCCCAGCCCACACTGGGGAGCTGCTCCCATCCCTTCTGCCCCGCCACCCAAAGCCAGTGCCTCCTCCCTTCACTCTCCGGGGTAGCGCGGGGGCTCCCAGGCAGCTTGAGGCTGCCCTCTGGGGACACAGTTGCCACCCATCGCCCGCTCTGCTCTCGGGGCTGCCCTAATGACAGTGGGGGGGTGCGTGACGCTGTCCTGTTAAACGCGTGGACTGTTAATGTTCGCCCAGCTCAGGCCCGCCTCACCTCCAAACCCTTTTAGTGCATGCGCGTGACTCGGCGCTTGCCCCGGCCTGTGTCTTTCAGAACGAGATGGTCAAGGAGCTGGACGGCCACGTCCTCAAGTGTGTGAAAGACCAGAACGGGAACCACGTGGTCCAGAAGTGCATCGAGTGTGTGCAGCCACAGGCCCTGCAGTTCATCATCGACGCTTTCAAAGGACAGGTGCCGTCCCAGCATCCTCCGGGGCCCTGGGGGGGGGAGGCCCCCCATGGGCCCTGCAGGTGACCCAGTTCTGCCTCTGTGTCTCCTGAAGGTGTTCGTGCTGTCCACCCATCCCTACGGCTGCCGCGTCATCCAGCGCATCCTGGAGCACTGCACGGCGGAGCAGACCCTGCCCGTCTTAGAGGAGCTGCACCAGCACACGGAGCAGCTGGTCCAGGTAGGGCTGCGGCCTGCGCCTCAGGAAGGGGCCGTGCTGGGAGATGGTGTGGAAGAGTGTTCGGGGAGACCGAGGCTGGGAGGAGTGGCTGGAGGAGAGCGGAGGGCGTCATCTTCTGGCCAGGGCTTCCCTCTGCTGCCCGAGTCTAGTCCTGCTGGCTGGGGGAAGCTGCCTTGTTTTGGGGCCTCTCTCTTCCTTGGGATCCCTCATCTCCCTCCAGCCTTGGTTCCAAAGCCACCTCCTACAAGAAGCCTTCCTCGATCCGCACCCAGTGCCCTGGCTCCCCTAAAGTTTCTTGATTGTCAAGTATGCGCTGCCCGCGCCCCTTGGAGACGTCAGATTTCTCGAAGGCGGCGGGGCCTGGCACAGGAGACCCAGGAGGGAGACAGAGGCCGCGGGCACAGTTCTTGGGCGCTCCTCGGCAACGGGCCCCTTCGGGGGGGAGGGCACGTGAGGTGGGCAGTAGCTGGCGTGCCCGCCTCAGCCGCCCCTGAAGCCGCCCCATCTGTGTCTAGGATCAATACGGGAACTACGTCATTCAGCACGTTCTGGAGCACGGCCGCCCCGACGACAAAAGCAAGATCGTTGCCGAGATCCGAGGCAAGGTCCTTGCCCTCAGCCAGCACAAATTTGCCAGGTAGTGTTGCCCAATTCCCGCCATCGGCTGTCCGGACCTCGGGCCGCGGCAGTCCTGCTGCGGGCCTGAGCAGCCGTTGGCTCACCTCCCCCCAGAGAAGGCGGCGATGCAGGAGGGGGACACGAGCCGTTTCTGCTTGCTCTGGCCGCCTGTGCCTGGTTCTGTGCTCCTAAAAGAGCTACAGTCCGGCCCTGATGCCCGGCCGTGGGTTTCAGTTGCCCGTGTTGCTAGAAACAAGCTCTCCCTTCGAGATGGCCTCGGCCTTGCAGAACGCGGCCCCAGGCCAGCTGCCCTTGCCTGGGCCTCCCACCCGTGGTCGTGGTCCGTGTCTGCCTCGGAGTGATGGCTGAGGCCCAGGGTCAGGGAGCAGCTTAGGTCTGTGGGCGGGAGGTCCTGGGTTCCAATGTGGCCAAGGCCCTCCGTCCCCAGGCCAGCCTCCTCCTGGGCTCGGCGCTGGGCGTTTGTTAGAGCCGTCCCAGGAGGCTTTGTGCTCTTCTCTTGGCCAGCAACGTGGTGGAGAAGTGCGTGTCGCACGCATCCCGGGCCGAGCGAGCCCTGCTCATCGATGAGGTGTGCTGCCAGAACGACGGTCCTCACAGTGCCTTATACACCATGATGAAGGACCAGTACGCCAACTACGTCGTCCAGAAGATGATCGACATGGCCGAGCCCGCCCAGCGCAAGGTCCTCATGCATAAGGTAGGCCCGGCCCGGCGCGGGGAGAGCCCCGAGGGGGCCGCGAGGCCTTTGGAGGAGCGGGCAGGGGAGGCCGAGGCACTCCGGCTCCTCCCGGCTGCCAGCCCTCCAGCCACCTCTCCCCATTCCGCCCCCCTCCTCCTCGTTCACTTGTGTTTGGGGGTTCCCGTAGCAGTCCCGTCGGCCTTCGGAGAAGGCTCCGGGCCGCTGATGGTCTCCTTCTCCATCCTAGATCCGGCCCCACGTCACCACGCTGCGCAAGTACACGTATGGGAAGCACATATTGGTCAAGCTGGAAAAATACTACCTGAGGAACAGCCCGGAGCTGGGGCCCGTCGGAGGCCCTCCCAACGGGGTGCTGTAGGAGAACGTACTCTGGTGAATTATCAAAACACAACTCAACTAGGAATGTTCGATTTTTTTTTTTAAGCAGACCTATTTATTGACTTGATTCATCCATTTGTAAATTTTTTAAGGTTCTTGTGTATATTTTGGGGGGGGTGAATGATAGAATATCTCCAACCCTGATTAAAGACCTATCAGATTGGATTGCTGGCAAAGCACAGAATGCCTGTATATGATGTAATTGTATCAAAAATAGCTGTCACATATTTTGTAAATTTTTACCTTGTAAAGTCACAAAAAATAGTTTTTAAAAGGAAAAAGTACAGTATTCTTTTAATAAACTGGCTTGCAATCTGGTAGGTCTACTACCCCATAGCACAACAGGTTTATAGAAATGTATATAGAATAATAGTCCTTATTTTTTCCCCCTTTCTGTGAAGTCTTTTATACCAGATTGACGATTACCCGCATAAATATTATTACTATTTAACAAAGGAAGTTCAGTTGTATTTTGGTAATTCACAACCTGTTGCCCAAGAAGACAAGATCCGAGATGCTCTGAGAAGAGAAAGGCTTCCCTCCCTGCCGTGAGCTGGAGTACAGACGCCGCCCGTCGTTCTCTCACAGCGTACAGAAGACGCGCCGTGGACACTTGTCTATGTAATGGTTGTAGACGGAGGAAAATCATGGCGGCTCGCCCCCTCCCCGGCCGGGTTTGCGGGGCCAGCCGGGGGAGTGGCACGGCGCGGCGGCGAGCTGAGCGGAGGCCGGTGCCGGTCAGGGTGAGGGGCCCCCGAAGCGTGAGGACTGAGCCAGAGGGTTTTCTCGCTTCCTCTCTATCAGCATTGCGCGCGCGTAGTTCCTAGGTGTGAGTGTCCAGTTGGACAGCAGAAATTGGCTCGATGTTGATCACAAACTTTGCTCGTCTGGTAGTGAAGCTTTTCTAGGCTGTACAGATGTACATTTGTAAACCTTCCTGCTGGAAATGGAATTGGTTTGACCCTTTGGGGGGGTAAAATTGCATTTTAGTGTATATTCTGACCCCGGCCCTTTTGCCCCTGCATAGAGTGGTGTATAATGTAAATTGATTTCTTCGAATCAAGAGTGATTTTTAAGGAAATTTTATCTTTCTATGGTTTCGGAAGTCTGACTCGGGTTTCTTTTTAACTATTGTGAGAAATGTCATTTTGTTTTATAACATACCTGTAGATTCTGTTACGACAGACGTGTTGAGGATTGGATTGGAGTCAGGGTAGCGTGCATATGGAGACAGTTCTGGATGGAGAAGGTGCCCCAGCGCAGAAGCCCAGGCAGGCTTTGCGCATCTTCCCCAGTGGGGTGGGCCGTCTTTCTTTGTACAGAAGAGTCCTGTATTTTTGAGCAGCCTCCCAAGTAAGAGCACATCTGTCAAGTCGCCTCGTTGGCTCTGGACATTGGACGCTGTGACAGACACGAAGAAAGACGATGTACATTTACAAGAGGCCTTATGTACATTTCCCAAGGAGCTTTTTAAGGCAAAATTGTGACCATATGTGTATAATTAAAATCGTTTTTAATCCTTTGCCTATGGAAATATTTTGGAAAAAAGCTTGCTTTGTATATTCAGTTTCTGAAAGATAAAGAAAGTGCTTTGTATTTTGTTGAAGTCAGTATTTTGTATAAAACATTTCGGTTGGCCCATTTCGGTTTGTGCCATCTCCGTCATCAGATCATGTCCGACGGCGCTTGATGCGGGCTCTTGCGAAGAGGAGCAGCCCTGGCCGGGGCAGTCCCGCGTGGAGAGGAGTCTCTTTTTAACCCTGCCATCACGGATCTGGACCGAGCCAGAGCAGGAATCCGGGGATGCCCACCCTGGGGTTTTCCTATTGAAGGCGGAAGCTTTGTTCAAAGAAAAGCTTTCCTTGGTGAAGAAGAAGAGATGGAATCGAGCCACGTTTTCATTGGCGTCTCTCCGTCTCCCTCCCCTTAGGCAGGGTTTGGTGAGCTCCGTTAGGGCCCCGCAGTCACCTTCTTTGACCTCGCAGAGCTTCTCAGTCTTCCCAGCCATGCCATCCCTGCCCCCTTGGCCAGTCCTGGGGGCGCCGGTCTCCCCATGGGGCTCCCGCTCCCAGGCCAGCCTTGGATCGGGACTCGTGGAGGTCGTGGCCTGCTCCTATCGCTGGTCGGAGTCCCTCGTTTTACCCCTCTGTGGGACGCTATGCATCTGGCCCTGGGCCTTCCTCATGGACTGGTCTTCCTTAGAAGCAGGATGAGGACCCCGAGTCGTCCTCAGCAAGCGAGCGTGTTCCTTCCCGGAGAGGCCGTCAGGCCGAGACCCCCCATGTGGACGTTTCATCTCCCCTCGGCTGCCCGGACACCTGCCGCCCTGGGTGCTCCTCGGGATGGAGGGAAGTTTGGTGGGGCAGAAGCACTCGGCTTTGGCACACGAGCGAGCGAGCGAGCGAGCGTCTCCTTTGAGAGGGATTGTTTATGGACCAGTTTGTCTAGTCTGAGAAGTCCTGGCTCTTCGGTTCATGGAATCATGTTTTATTCACCTATTTGTATATTCTGTATAAACTAGAAAATGAAGACGTGTGAATAACATTGTATGAAATAAACCTGGTCTTGTGTTTTTCTCTAGGGAGGTCAGAGCAGGTCATTGAGGCTCCGCTTACCCGCTTGGACACTTCCGGGGGGGGGGGGGTAGGAAACCACGCTGGGTCCTTTTGTCACTAGATGGGGGGAGGGGGGCGACAGCTCAGCTCCTGGACTGTCACACCGACAGCAGGAAGAAAACGGTTCCATTGGCTCCAGGACGCTGCGGGACCAAGTCTGCTCTAGGGGGGCCGCGGGCCGCCGGCCGCGCCACCCCTCCCTTCCTGCTCCGCTGCCGGGGATACGTGCCGGGATGGAAGGTAAGCGCCCCTGCCCTGCGGAGCATCGGTCCTTCCTCGTGTCTCCCCTGCTCAGCCCATCCCGCCCCCGCCGCCGGCCGCAGATCCGGGCAGAGTGGGCCGAGGCCTTCTTATCCTCTGGGCGGGCTGCTGGGTAGGAAGGGCTCGTCCGGGCCGGGGTTGGAGGCCCTCCTAGCGTAGAAGGAACCTGGTTTGCAGGATGGCTGGTGCTCGCTGCGGGGTGTCTTTGTAGGACTCTGGCCTGTCCCTGCTGAGCTGGGCGTCCCCATTGCCCAAACCCTGCAGCTCTTCTGCCGCCTCCGGTCTGGAGGGGGAGCTTTCCTTACACTGATTGTAATTGTGGGTGGCCTGCGGTGCCAGTGAGCAAAGGACGACTGCAGGAGCCCTGCACCCCGAAATCCACTCCTCTCCCCTTGGAGCTGCCCCCTACAGCCTCCCGGGGCCACCCTTCACCTCCCTTGCAAGATGGGGGGGGTCGCCCCAAAAGGGCTGGGAGTCTCGGGGGGCCTAGAGGGCTCCGGCGAGGCGGCAGGAAGGCAGGGCTTTGGCCACGGCTCCTCTGATGGGCGGCCAGCCTGTTCAGGGGTCAGGTGTGATTGGGGGGCTGCGGCTGGAGGACTTGGGACGGTGGGGACGAATCCAAGAATGGAAGAGGGCCCCCTGTGGCCGAAGCAGCGCCCCCTAGGGGCCGCCCCGCTGCTGGGAGCGTGAAGCGGGGTGCCAAGGGGAGTCCGTCCCTCCTTCCCAGGGATGCCGGGCTCTGTGGGCACCCCGGGGACGCGCCCCTCCTCCGCCCAGCAGCCGCCGGTGTGAAATGGTGAGTGTGACCAGCGGGTTGGGTCTTGTTCCTGCTCGGCCTGGCCTTGTTCACAGAGCAGGGCTGGTCACTGGGCCAGAGCGGGAAGGTGGGCTGGGCCTGCTCCGTCTCCCCCTGCCCTTGGGGCCCCGCCGTCCTGTGGCAGTCTCGGACGTCCGTGGATGCCCCAAAGACCCAGTTAGGAGAGAGCTGAGGCGGGCTGTGTCTCCTGGGCCATCCAGCAGCCTTCCAATGGACTGTTGGGGGGGGTGAGCCCTCGGGTCCCTCCCCCCCCCCCCCAGTCAAGGGGGTGCCAGCACCGGCTCACTGCCTGGGCACAGATTTGGAGCTTAATAAATGCTTGTTTCATGCCATGTGGGGGAGGGGCAGCCTTTGGTTCCTGCTTCTCAGGCTGTCGGGTAGAACTTCCTGATGGCCAAAGTGGGGCCCTCCGAGAGAGTCTGTTCTGTCCTGTACGAAGTGCCTGCGGTGTTCCCAGAAGGGTGTTGGGAGGGGCAGGGACAGGCTCCCCCCTCCCCCGCTGGAACCCTAGGAGGGCTCCGCAGGGCCCCTGCCTGCCTCTTTTCCCTTCTGGAGGGGAGCCGAAGGGGCCGAAGCTCTCCCCACGCCCGCCCCAGGGGGTTCGGGTGCCGGTGGGACGGCACATTGGCGCTGCCCTGAGCTGGACCGGGGAGGAGGGAGCGGGAAAGGGTCCAGAGTGGCCTGAAGGCTGCCCGCCGACCCACCGGCTTCCTACTTGGCTCCCCGGGGGGGGGGGGGGGGGGAGCCTGTAGAGGAGCCCTGGGGCGCCAGAAGGAGGCCTTCGCTGGCCTCGGCGCATCCAGCTCGTTTGAGACAGGCTGGAAAATGGGGCAGAAAGGCCGGACGGAACGTCGGCCACCAGGGCGATGGCAGCCCTTTGGAGAGGGAGAAGCCCCTGAGGGGAAGATGACAAAACTGCAGGAGAGAAGGGGGGCCTCCGAGAAGGCCCCGAGAAAAGGGGGAGCCCTGAGAAGGGGGAGCCCTGAGAAGGCCTTGAAAGAAGGTGGGCCCTGAGAAGGCCCCGAAAGAAGGGGGAGCCCTGAGAAGGCCCTGAAAGAAGGTGGGCCCCTGAGAAGGCCCTGAAAGAAGGGGGGCCCCGAGAAGGCCCTGAGAGAAGGGGGAGCCCTGAGAAGGCCCTGAAAGAAGGTGGGCCCTGAGAAGGCCCTGAAAGAAGGGGGGCCCCGAGAAGGCCCTGAAAGAAGGGGGGCCCCGAGAAGGCCCTGAAAGAAGGGGGGCCCTGAGAAGGCCCCGAAAGAAGGGGGCCCCGAGAAGGCCCCGAAAGAAGGGGGCCCTGAGAAGGCCCTGAGAAGGAGGGCCCCTGAGAAGGCCCTGAGAGAAGGGGGAGCCCTGAGAAGGAGGGCCCCTGAGAGAAGGGGGAGTCCTGAGAAGGAGGGCCCCTGAGAAGGCCCTGAGAGAAGGGGGAGCCCTGAGAAGGCCCCGAAAGAAGGGGTCCTTGAGAAGGCCCTGAGAGAAGGGGGAGTCCTGAGAAGGCCCTGAGAGAAGGGAGAGCCCCGAGAAACAGAGGGAGGGAAGAATGGACAGAAGAGACACTGCGAACGTGGGAGGGCGAAACAAGAAACCGTCATCCAGGTGGTGAAGTCTGGGAAAAGCAAGCCAAGAACCCACGTGCACCCCCGGAGGCGAGCAGGCCTGGCAGGAGGAGCGCCAGAGGAGAGGCGAGCCCGGAGGCCACGTCCAGCTCGCACGCAAGGCCAGAAGGAGAAGCGAAGCCCCCTCTGGGCAGACGCGGCCCCGGGAGAGCTGGAGGAGCCGGGAGGCCCTGGGCAGGCTGGACGAGGCTCGCCCCGACCCTTGGCCTTCTCGGGCGGCCGACGGACTTCCAAGGGGTGAAGCCGAGCCGGCGGATCGTCCGGGAAGTCCCTTCTGGGGCGGCCGGGCAGCAGAGGCCTCCGTCCGAGCGTGTCCTTGGCAGTGCAGTGGGGAGCCGCGCCCCAGCCCTGGCCCGGCGGTGCCTGGAGCAAGTCCTTCCCGTCTGCCTGCCAGCTTCTTCCTCTGTAACATGGCGCCACCGTAGAGTGGCCGGGCAGGTGGCCCGGAGTGGGCGCTGCGCAGTGTGCCTGGTTCCCGCGGCCGTCGTCCATCAGCTTGGTGCCGCTCTCGTGGGCATCCGCCGCCCGCATCCGGGGACGTTCAGACTCGGAGGGTCTCCCTGCGGTGCTGCCCTTCGGGGGAGCTCCTGGGCTCCACCAAGCAGGCTGAAGATCGGGGGGAGCCGGCCCCGCCCCCCCCCCCCTTTACCTCTCCGTCTTGGCCTGGCACGTGGGGTGCTTCTCGGGGTTTCTGCGCTGAGCAGAGGCACCCCTGCCCCGGTTGGGGGGACACGCCTACGGAGAGCCAGTGACGTCTGGCGGCACGAGAGGGAGCCCCACACCCGAGTGGGGGGGCTGTTGGGAGACGAGCTCGGAGCTTGTGCTTCCCCCATGGAGAAGCCTTGCAGGCGCCACGTGGGGAGGACGCTGGAAGAGGAGCCCCACGAAGTGAGGTGGGGGAGGGGTGCCGAGCCCCCCAGTCCGCGAGCAGAACTGAAAAGACGTCCCCAGAGCGTTTGGCTTCAGGATGGACCGAAGGCCAAAGGCCGCCTTGTGGGGCTCTCCAAGGACCAGCGTGTCAGGCGAGAAAGGACAGAAGAGGCCGCGCGGCCGCCGCGCTTCAGCCCGCAGAGCCACCCCCTTCCAGGCAGGGAGCCCCGGAGGGCGAGGGGCCGCCTCATCCCTCTTCTTGGGGGGAGGGGGGGGAGGGGCAGAGCCAGGCTCCCCGGGGTGCGCCTGCCGCCGTCCCCCACAGGAGCTCCCCGAGTGGAGCGCTTTCATTGCCAAAACAATCAGTTCCGTGAAAAGTAGAAGGAAAGCCACGCGCGGGGGGTGGAGAGCGGAGATGTGATGGGCAGCGTCCGTCCCGCCGCCATGCCGGCCGCACACGCATGTGCGCGCCCACCTCTCGAGGCACGGCCCCCTGGAAGCCCGCGGGGATGAGGCCGGGAGGGAGGGAAGAGAAGAAGGAAGCCTAGAGGCCAGCCTTGCCCGAGGGGCGGGTTTCCTGGAAGCTAGAAAAGGCCGGAAGGAGCCGTGGAGGACAGCAGAGGAAGGCGGCCATCCAGACTGAGACCAAGCAAGACGCCGGAGCCGTCGCGGCAGCAGGATGGGAAGAGCTCAGCGCCGGGGCAGATGGGAAATGGGCGATCCGCTGGTTGGGCCCTTGGCTGCCACCTTCTCTCCCGTCCCTCGCTTTGCCCTCGAGGACCCTCCCCGCACCCTCTGCCGCTTTCCTTGGCCTCCAGAAAGCCCTTCCCCAGGACCCACCTCTCCTTCCTCCGGCTGCCTTTAGGGCATCCCACACTGGGTGTCCCGCCGGAGAGGGCGGGGCCTTCCCGCCAGGCCTGGCGCCTTCACCTCGGGGAGGGGGGAGCCAGCCGGCATTCGTGCCGTGCTCTGCTCCGCCAGGCTAAGCACTCGCCATAGACTCGAGAGGTAGAACATGGCAGCACAAGGCGAGCCACGGACTGCCGCCAGCAGCGGCGCGTGCAGCCACGTCCCGGGAAGGAACCGGGGGCCGAAATGCCGACGGCGAGCAGGCCGCTGGTCGCGGGGCTCCGCGGGGATTTTGCCTTGAGATGATCACTCGCAAATGGGAGTCGTGAAACCCGGACGCCCCAGTGGCATTGCTTGTCAGCTCCGGGAGGGAGGGGGTAAAGGAGATGAGTCCTTCCTGTCACCGTGGAAAAGAGTCTAAATAAATAACTTAGGAATGAAAATAAACTGTGGTAGATCTCATTACTATCCTCATTGTACAGTGGAGGAAACTGAGGCAGACTGTCCCAGAGCTAGCGAGTGAGCTTGGATCTGAGCTCAGGTTTTCCTGACCTCCAGAGTGGCCAGCGCGCTGTCCACTGCACCAACGAGCGGCCCGGACCCTGACGATGGCCTGCTAGCCGTTCCGCCTACCCCAAGTCTCTCCCTATTCCAGTCCATCCTCCATTCAGCTGCCGACATGATTTTCCTGATCACGTCACCTGACTGTCCTCCCCCAGTAAACGGCCGCGGCTCCTCCACTGTCACCTCCAGGATCAAGTACAAAAGCCTCTGTTCAAAGCCCTTCCCATCCCAGGCCTTCTTTTCCCTGCCTCGTTGCTGTTCCCCCAACAACACATTCCATGTCCCGGCCTTCGCGCCTGCTGAGAAGCTCCTCTCACGTTCTTCGAGCCCCGCCTTAGCTCTTCCTGGGCGCGCCTGTCCTCTGTTCCTCACTTCCTGTTTATCGGGTCCGTTTTTGTTGGCTTCTCCCCCATTAGACGGGGAGCTCCTTGCGGGCAGGGCCTGTCCTCTCCCTTTCTGTCACCCCCGTGCGTGAGGCAGCATTAATCGCATGGGGGACACGATGTTTCCTGATGGGCTGGCTGACATCCGAGCCCAAAGGAAGTCCTAGGAATGGCGTCACCGAAGAGGAGCAGAAGCCGCAGCCGGGCTCCCTGGACCTGGCGCAGAGGAGACCGTCGGGCCCTGTTGTCGAAGGTAAGGCTTACGGCCGTGACGTGGGACGTGGACATGAGTGAGCGCTGACGGGGGGGAACCATTCATGGTTCGTGGAATTGAGAACTCAAAAGGGCGTCTGTCGAACTTGGGTGGCTTTGTTTGAGCAACTGCCTGTGTCTGTATGGGGACGCCGTGCTAACATCCCAGTGGGAGGAGGAGAAACGCCTCACCGTGCGGCCCGATCAGCTAAGGCCGCCACTAGGTCTGCGTGCCAGCAAGACCATGAGAAGGGGCCAAGGACCCACTCGCACAAAAATGTCGGTGACGGCTTTTTGGGGTGGCGACGAGTTGGAAGACGAGGGGCTGCCCTAACACATGGTGGTGCGCGGCGGTGGCGGAGTGCTGTCGTGCTGCGAGGCGGGATCGGCAGGGACTGATGAGTGAAATGGGTAGAACCCCAACCCTACCCCCGTCAAACCAGGCGCTCCCTCCTATGCTTTGCTTCTGCATGGCTGCTCCCAAGCCTTTTTCTGTGGATGCCGAGAGCTTTCTCCTTGTTCCTCTGGGTTGGCCGGCTTCCGTGCATTGCTGACGGGGGAGTGCGCATTGTTTTAGGACTTTGCACTCACACTTGAACCCAGGACCTCCTCTAGGCCTGGCTCGATCCACTGAGCCACCTGCCCGCTCCCTCATCCTTCCGTTCTGAAGAGGGCCAGTGACAGAGGCTCTCCCAGAGACGTCCGTGTCCAGTGGCAGCGGCAACCGCAGAAAGGGCACGTGGTGTGCAGAACCTTGGCACCTGTGGTGGCTGGCCGCCGCCACCTTCATGGCCACCGGGCACAGACTGTCCTCCGCCTGGCTTGCTCCCTCTGCTGGAGTGTGGCCGCTGCCAGGGCCCCGGTTTCTTGGAGCCACAGGGGAGAGCTGGGTGGTGAGTGACCCCACAGGAGACCTCGCACCACAGGGGCTAGTCCACCGGAAGAGGAGACACCATCGCACTGTGCTTGATGAGGCAGGCCCAAGATTACCTGTCCCTCCCTCCCTCCCTCCGGGTCAACCCTCACCCCATCCTGTTATCCATTCCCTCCCTCCCTCCCTCCCTTCAGCCCCTCCCTCCCTCCCTCCCTTCAGCCCCTCCCTCTCTCCCTCCCTCCCTCCCTCCCTCCCTCCCTCCCTCCCTCCCTCTCTCCCTTCAGCCCCTCCCTCTCTCCCTCCCTCCCTCCCTCCCTCCCTCCTTCCCTCCCTCCATCCATTCCCTCCCTCTCTCCCTTCAGCCCCTCCCTCCCTCCCTCCAGCCCCTCCCTCCCTCCCTCCCTCCCTCCCTCCCTCCCTTCAGCCCCTCCCTCCCTCCAGCCCCTCCCTCCCTCCCTCCCTCTCTCCCTTCAGCCCCTCCCTCTCTCCCTCCCTCCCTCCCTCCCTCCCTCCCTCCCTCCAGCCCCTCCCTCCCTCCAGCCCCTCCCTCCCTCCCTCCCTCCCTCCCTTCAGCCCCTCCCTCCCTCCCACCCTCCCTCCCTTCCTTCTTCCTTCCTTTCCACCCCTCTCTCCCTTCCTTCCTCCCTCCCTCCCTCCCTCCCTCCCTCCCTTCAGCCCCTCCCTCCCTCCCTCCCTCCCTCCCTCCTTCCCTCCCTCCATCCATTCCCTCCCTCTCTCCCTTCAGCCCCTCCCTCCCTCCCTCCAGCCCCTCCCTCCCTCCCCTCCCTCCCTCCCTCCCTTCAGCCCCTCCCTCCCTCCAGCCCCTCCCTCCCTCCCTCCCTCCCTCTCTCCCTTCAGCCCCTCCCTCCCTCCCTCCCTCCCTCCCTCCCTCCCTCCCTCCCTCTCTCCCTTCAGCCCCTCCCTCCCTCCCTCCCTCCCTCCCTCCCTCCCTCCCTTCAGCCCCTCCCTCCCTCCCTCCCTCCCTCCCTCCCTCCCTCCCTCCGTCCGTTTCCGACAGCCCCTCCTTTCTAGCCAGCAAACTCCACCCTGCCCGCCCCATCTCCAGGGCTACTAACCCAGCACCCAGCCCAGACCCCACTTGTTAGTGTCTCCTTCCCGGGTCCTGCCGCAGCTCTGCCTGCTCCTCCCACTGTGCCTCTGGAGCCCCTGCCGGACCCCCAGGGAGCCTGGGTTCGGTCCGGGTCTCGGCGTGGCATCCCTTCCAGCTTCTGCTGTCCACAGAGCCCGGCTCCCTCCCCGCCTGGCCGTGCCCCACCCCCCGTGCAGTCATCCTGGAGGGGGTGTCAGTGGCAGCCTCTGCCGTGTGTTGGCCATTTCAAGAGGAGCGCCTGGACCCTGTGTGGCTGGAAGAGGGCCGAGGTGTGGCATGGCGCGGACCAGTTAGTTTGCTCTCCGTTCCAAGAGAGCCGCGCGCTGCCAGGTCTGCTGCAGGCTCCCGAGGCCGCTGGCCAGCCAGGCCATTGGTCCGTGCCTCCTCGAGCCTCTCCAGACTCCACTGAGCGAAACCGCCCAGAAGCTCGGGCATCTGGGGTGGCAGCCGGCATGGGGGGGCCACCAGCCTGGACGGCGCCTGCAGGCCCAGAGTCAGGACAGCAAGTTCTTCACTGGCTGATGCTCTGGGGCATCTAGGTGCAGGAGGCTTGGTTGGTTCCCCCGCAAGCCCGGGGTCTGGCCCTTGGGACACTTCAGGCTGGCCGAGGCCCTCGGGTGCGCTGCCCCACCCAGGACCACGTGACTCGCCTGAGCAGAGCTACGCAATCGCCTGCATTTAGACTGAAGCGAAGCATGGCCTGGGGGAAGAAGCGCTGCCCCCCTCCGCCACTGCCGGGCATCCCAGCCTCAGAGGACCATCTGCGCTGCTTGGCTCTTACCAGGGGAGAAGCCTTGCCCAGGACCGCCCTGGAGCCCTCTCCTGTGCTTCTCTAGACAGCCTCCAGGGGGAGGTGGTGCCTCTTCACTTGCTCCCTGGCTTGGCCCCTCCCAGTGCTGGGCACTTGCTGCCTGACTCCCAAAGGGGCCCTAATCCCCGCTTTTAACTTAAGGCGCAAATGCAGAGGCTCTTGGGGTGGCCCCGCGGCCTCCGAGGGGAGAGGGCCCTCCAGCCCTTCTCTACCAGATGACTCAGGCCCCCATCCCCCATCATGGCTCTCCAAGGGGGACGGAGACTAGCCTAGCAAGTGCCCCTGACAGCAGACCCCGGGCCCAGGAAGCCGGGCTGAGGGGCCCCTGCATGAACGATGCCTTGGGGAGGCAGGAGAACTGCCTTCCAGACCCTCTCTATGGCCCTCCTGGAGGTTACTCCACTGGAAAATGAAGGGACTGAGCTAGGCGCTCTCTGGGGTCCCTTCTGGATCTGAATCTAGAACCTCCTGGAGTCCTGAAAAGCGCTTTCTCTACCACAGGTCCTTGGCCCTGAGAGGAGGCCACTTTACCATGTCTGCCCCATCATTCGAGTAATCCGCCATGGAACGGACCTACTCGGGAGGGAGGGAGGCTCCACAGAAAAGGGAGGAGAAGCACATCGCTGCCCCCAGCTCGTCCCCCGCCCTCCTCTGGACACCCTCAGCCATTCTCATTGTCCGCTCTCCGCTCGCTCTCTCCCACATAGGTGACGGGCAAAGTCTTGCTCTGCCCCTCGGCCATCTTTGTCCTCTCCCTGGTTTTCTTGAGGACGCGGCTCCAGCCCCGCCTACAGTAGGAGCCTTCTTCTGGCTGCCCCAGTTACTGTGCCTCCTGCACCTCTCAGTACTGTCACCCCAGATACAATGTAAGCCACCTGAGGGCAGGGGTTGCCTCTGCTTCTCATTTGTCAGGGACTCTGGCCCTGGAGGTCCCTTTAGTGGTCAGCCCGGGGCGTTTGTTTGGAGGATGGAGGGGGGAGGGCAGAGGCGGGGGCCCCTCCCCACCCTCCACTGTCAGCTCTCGGAGGCTGAGTCAGCTTCTTCCCTTCTGCCCTCATCATCCAGGATGACAGTAGTCAGACGCCCGCAGGCAGAAATGGCTCATGCTGAATGGAGTTCTGGGATTGGCGGAGTCTAGACCTGCTCCAGCACAATAGGCATCCAGAAAGCCCAGGCACTTACTTCAGCAGTACCATCACTGAGCCATCTTGTCCAATCCTTTATTTTACAGATGTGGAAATGGAGGCCCAGGAATTCCCCATCAGAGGCAGAATGGGAAACCAGGTCTTCCGTCTCTTTCCACTGCACATGGGACAGCCCATCTCCCTTCTCTGACTCTTTGCCCAGGCTGTGCCATTTGCCTGGAATGCCCTCCCTGCTTACCTCCAGAGAAGCTTCCTTAGTTCTCTTTAGAGTACAAGCCAAGTGCTCTCTGTGCCCCTCCAAATCACTGCCCTGCGTTTGAGGGGAGAGGGGCTGGTGAGGGCGGTCTGCATTTCTGCTCAAGCAGAGCCTAGCTTCATCTGGGGGTGGCCTGACCCCAAAGGGAGGGAATTGCCTTTTCTTCCCCTCTCTAGCTCCTTATGGCCCTGGCCCGGCCCTCCTTTCATCCTGACTCATGTAGGCTCCCCAAAAGGAGAGGTAAGCAGAGTGCCTTCTGGAGACAGGTGCTCCGTACCAAGCTGGGACCAGATAGAGGACAGCTATTTACTGCCTCTGCTTGTCATGCAACAGACACATCGAGAAATGCCTGAGCCAGGAACACTTTTCCAGGAAGCCAAAGTCACTTGGAGGGATTGTGTAAGAGATTTCACACTCCCCTGGGATGAGTCTCCTTGTCCCTCTAGCACAGACTCCCATCCTCCCTCCCCTCCCCCAGCCCCAGTGTTGGAGTCACGAACTAGGGCCCAAGCACTGATGCCGTTGTACCTGGATGGGTTGTGTCCATCGATTCCCCTGTGGTCTCACTGACAATCCCTGAAACTCTGGACCAACATGCCCCTCCCTGTCTACCATTTCCCTTTGTAGCTGCTCTCCCATTCACATATTTTGTTTCCAATTTTGGGTTTTTCAGCAGTGGGAGAGAGCAGGGGGTGTGTGTTAAACAGTGGCTCTTAGAGCCAATCCTGGAGGGCTTTCTGGAGTTTATGGGGCTTTGGGGGCAGGGCAGAGAAGATTTGGATAGGATAGAGAGGGAGAGCATCCCAGGCCAAGGGACACCAGGTGCAAAATCCCCCTGACATTTGTGCCGACTGTCTCCTCCCTACCAGCGACTGATGAGGCCCAGACCCTAACCCCCATGTCCACAAAAGAACTCACCAGATCAAGAAGAACTGTGCCAAGGGCAGAGGATAGGAGAAAGCAAAAGCAGCTCCCTGCCCACCCACAAGGTACCCCCAGCCTGATGGGGGAGGCAACATGGCATGTGAGGCCTAGCACAGTGTGGGGTCAGAGCCGAGTGGAGGTCTGAGGTGCAGCCAGTGAAAAGGCCCAGACAGGAAGCCATGGAATAGCAGAGAGGATGGTGGTGCTGGCCCTTGGAGGGAGCAGAGGAGCCTTAAGTGGATGATGGTGGAAAAGAAGTGAGAGAAGGGCTGTAAAAGCCAACCAGAGGACTTTCTCTTTGATCTCGAAGTAATAGGGAGCCCAAGAGTTTCCTGAGTAGGGGAGGGACCAGGTCAGACAGGTTTCCTTAGGAAAGTTGCTTTAGAAAGATCTCTCACTCTTAGCTCATTCCTTCAGGGGCTGATTGGCAAAGACAACACCTTGGGCTGGGTTTACTTTCTAGAAAAGCAGTAGCCCTGGCTCCCAGCCCAGCACACCCTCCCCACATCTAGGTCATCTGTTCCTCATTTGGCTCCATCCCAGGTGAAGGACAAAGGGTCCCAATCTTCATCCAGCTGGACTTCTAGAAGCATCTTATCTTTTAAGCCTTCAGAACCTTACCAAGGCATGTGGTCAAAGCTAGAGCCCTCTCCTACTCAGAGAGATGGAGCTGGACCCCCAAATGACAGTAGCTGGTTAGCTGAAGGTTGCCAAGGGCCCAAGACAGCACTACCCAGCACTGATAAAAGGCAGCCCCTTCTCTTATAGACCTCAGTGACTGGTGGGGTTGGTGCCACAGGATGCACAATGATCATAGAAGAGAGATAGATGCAGGACAAACAGGAGATCAGCACAGAGGAAAGGGGCCAGCTGGCCTCTGGAGGAAGATGAGAGTTAACTTCAGTCTTGAAGGAAAGTTGGGAAGTCAGGAGAGAAAGATGAGGCAAAGTGAGAGTGTTTGAGGCAGGGAACCAGTGAAAAGGTCCAGAGACAAAAGAAGGAAAGGAGGCAAGTGCTAGCATTTATTCCTGTCTCACATGATGAGGTGGGTGCCTTTTCCTTGCCATGGGAAACCCCTGTGGGCACACAGGTGACCCCTTTACATCCAACTGTCTGCCTAGCTTTGTCATCCCCTTCCTCTCACTTTCCTCTATCCTCTCCCTGGCTAATAGCTCCTCCCTAATACTGACTAAATACATGCCTAGCTCTTCCTCCTCCTCAAACATCTCACTGATCCAACCATTCCCCATTAGTATATCATTCTCTTCTTAACTCTATAGTCTGGCTTCTGCCAAATGCTCTGTCTCCATTTGCTCTATCCAAAGTTACCGTCTCTGAATTGGCAAATCTAAGACCTTCTTACTCAGCATATTCTTGACCACTCTGCACCCCTGACACTGCTTATCACCTACTCCTTGACCCTCTTCTCTCAGGGGGTTTCCTATCTCTTTTATCCTGGCTCTCCTTCTTGTCCCCTTTGCTGGATCTCCATCTAGGTCATGCTTACTAATCATGGGTGTCCCACTGGACTTTGTCTTGGGCCCTCTTCTATACTATTTTGCTTGCTTGTCTCATCATTTTCCACAGATTCGAGTATTATCTCCAAGCGGATGATGCTCAAATCTACTCATCTAACCCGAATCTCCAATCTTACACCTACAGCAGCAGCCTATTGGACATCTCGAACTACATGTCCCATAGATGTCTTGAACTCGGTATATCAAAAAAAAGCAAAACAACCACCACCACCCCCCAACCTTCATCTTTGCTAGAGGTCTCTCCTCTTCCTACCTTCCCCATTACCTTAAATTTTTTTTTTAACTCTTACTTTCTGTCTTAGTAACAATTCTAAGATGGAAGGGCAAGGGCAACTGGGGTTAAGTGACTTGCCCAGGATCACACAGCAAGGAAGTGTCTGAGGCTAGATTTGGACCCGTGTCTTCCCAACTCTAGGCCCAGCTGGATGCCCCTTCCCTATTACTCTTGATGGTACTACCATCCTGCCAGTCTCCTGGGCTTGAGACCTAGGCATCATCCTTGATGCCTTTCCCTCTTTGTACTCTATTTCCTATCAGTTATCAAGGTCTGTTGATTTCACCTCTTCAGCATCTCTGGACAATTTCACCTCTCTTGCCAATTTCACCTCTCTAGCATGTCTTGGATGGGCTCCCTCCTCTCCTGACACTACCCCAACCCTGGTGCAAGCCTTCAACAGGTCACGTCACACCTGTCTGCAGCAGTGACCCAGGAGTCAGCAAACTGTGGCCTTCAAGCAGAGAATAATTTGTATGTTTTTAAGTGGTTGGAAAATCAATCAATAGAAAGAATGTTTCTCCAAGAGAATGATATGAAATCAGCATGTCGAGGTCCACAAAGAAAGTTTCCTTGGAACGGAGCCACACTTGTTTGGGTTACATTCTATCTCGAGAGACTACCTGGGCTTCTCTCACCCCTTCCTACCACCGCCTGATGAACTCTAAGGGATACAGTTATCACTTGGCGGCCTTTCCAGCGTGTATCGCAGGACTGAAACTTTTTTTCTCGTGCCCATTATACTTTGCTTGATTTGTGCCGTTACTTTTTAAAAATGTATTTAATCCATTGAGAACGTTATTCCTTGGTTACAAGAATCCTATTCTTTCCCCGCCCTTCCGATAGCTGACGTGCAATTCTGCTGGGTTTTACATGTTGGACTGGAACAAGTTACCAGACACAGCCATCATGGCAGAGCCAGAAAAGAAGGACACACGTTTCTGTGGGCCTTTGAGCTTGGGGCCAAGCCTGATGTTTTTCTGAAGGACAACCACCAGAACACCCGAGGCTTCGTGTGTCTTAGCGAATTCCCCCTTTAATTACAAGGCCGAATACCCCACAGACAGCTTCTACTGCAGTAAAGCCAATTTCATGACACCTGACACGGTGTGAATCATGCCATGGGGAGCTGCTTCAGATCCGTCCTGGCTGTCAGAGAATCCAGATCTCCAGTTCCGTAGCAGGTTGCATTGGATCGATTTTTGGAGCTCAAACTACCGTTCCAGCAGCATTTGTCAGGTCTTGTCGCCAGAGTCAAAGAAACGTCCACATTTCACCATCCTTTCACGGTGCAGCCAAGAAGCCTCTGCCTCACACTCAATTAGAAAGAATTAATCTAGAGTGTAGTGGCATACCGAAAGGCAAATAGCAAGAGAAGAATCCAAGCAAGTTGTAGAGGGACTGATACAGTATTTGGCTGGGTCTCTGTTGAAACAATCTTTTCTTTCTCTCTCTTTCTTTCTTTCTTTCTTTCTTTTTCCTTACTCCCTCCCTCCCTCCCTTGCCCAGGTTCACACAACTTAGAAGGCTAGATTTGAACCCAGGACCTCCTGTCTCTGGGCTTGACACTTTCCACGGAGCCACCTCACTGCTCCAAAAAAAGGCATTTGGAAAGAAGAAATCTGTCAAATCTAACAGATCATCATTAGTGGATGCACATTTGCACTTGAGTCTGATGCTTGGGAACGCTAGTTCAAACCCCAATTCAGGGAAATATCCCACCAAGAACAGGCTTGTGGGTCTCTGCATAGCTCAGTGGGACTCTGATTTGTGGCTTGTAGGGCTATACCACATAGTTTCTATGGAGAGTTCAGACAAAAGGCACTCGAGTATCTTGACAAGAACATGGCAGGGACCACAGAAACGCTCAAAGGGATGCCGTGGCACGATGAGCCCGTGGGCCCTGGGGAGCAATTCCGAGTGGGCCCAGCCGGGTCTGGAAGGAGCCATATTTCGTGGGAAGCTGGAGTGTCAGGCGTGGATGAAGGGGCCCTGGGGGCCATCAGTCGGGAGACAGAAAGGTGAAACGGCTCTGACGACTTGGGTGGGAGGAAACTTGAATAATCAGGAATGGGTGAATCGAATTCACGTGATCACTGGGTACGCTACTGTGGGCGAGAATCCCTCAGGAGCAAAGGAATAGGGTGAGAAGAGTGTTCTGGGCAGAATCCACCCCCCCCCCCATGCCCCAGCGCTCACGGCACACGGTCCCACATCATAGTAGCACAAGTCTGCTCCAGCCACGGTTGCCCAAGGAGCCCCATTTGCTCAGTTCTATGAAGACTGACGCTGTCTTCTAGAAAGGAATGCGAAAGAGGGCGACCAGCAGACGGAATAGCAGGCCAGTCTGGCCTCGGGGTGCAGAACGTAGGAGCAGAGACCAGTTGTGTCCTGTCAAGGCACACTGAGAAATTAAATTTGATCCACCCGACAGCCCAGAAGGTGACTCTGCACGGCCATCTATCGAAATGAGATGGACTCTCCACTTTGCAGCCAAAGGCGGCGACGCTGCTTCGGAAAGGCAGCCCCAACCCCAACACACCCAGGCGCTGCCTGGGCTCCAATGACAAGAGCTAAGCCTGAAACTGAAGACAGTGGGGAAGCCCATCAGGCTCCACCGCTGTGATTTAGAGAACGTCCTTTAGGAATACCAGGTGGAGGTGATGACTTAGGGCCCTGATGGTGAACCTATGGCACGGGTGCCGCAAAGCACTCTTTGTGGGTACTTGGCCACCCCCTGCCCCCAGAGTTCATTACTAGAAAGGTGGAGCTGCCCCTCTCCCCCTCTTGTGCCTGATGACATTTTTCACTTCCCCAGCCCCTCTGTCCAGCTGCCCAATGGGAGCACTTCCCCCCTCCCCTGTGTGGGGCAAGGGAAGGCAGGGCATACCCAGCACTCAGTCTGGGAGGTGAGGCCTGGCCCGGCATCTCTTAAAGGTTCGCCATCACTGGCTTAGGGGAGCAGGTCTGGCAGGCTTCATGCCTGAAGGACTATGTGCAGAGGTCACAGGACAGAAGCAGCCCCCAAACAAACATCCCGCCTATAACAAAGGAGCCAGAAAACCAAGTGGTTGAGTGGTTGGGCTTTCCAGAGGGTGAGAAGGGGGCGCCTTGGGGACTAGCCGAATGTGAGGCAGAAGGTTTTCTCCAAGGAACAATGTGAAGAAAGAGAAGACGAGGATGGATGGGGCAGTCGAGAAAATGGGCAGCTAAAGGGCAGAAGGGGCCAAGTAAGAAGAGTGGCAAGAAGGCACTCGGGACATCGGCAGGGAAGATCTCAACAGCTGCCACTGTGGAGAGTCAGACATCCTGGGAAAGGAAGGCAGGGTGTGAGCCCTGAGAAGCACCTGTAGCTCACCCAGAGAAGGTGCCCCATTCCAGCTGAGCTCTTTGAAATTCCTCCGAGGCCAGTCAGGGGACCTTGTTTGTCCAGCCTGCCACTGCCTGGAAGCTGGAGGCTGAGGGTTTGAAAAGGCCAATGGAATGCGGTCCTGCAAGATGGCGCCGTTAAAGAGCGGCCCTTGAGATGCCAGCAGGGCCAGGACAGCAGCGTCCAATGGGCAACGCTGGTCCATGAACAACAGGCTGCAGCCAGCCAGGACCGAAACCAAGACTCCAGAGGAAAACTCCCTCCCGCTCCCCAGGGAGACTCGCTGGAGTCGGAAGGCCCACCCAGCAGGCCCATTTCCCCTTCCTTTTCACCACGGGTTTTCAGGGTGGACCTTCTTCCACAGCACCCATCTGGAGAGGGGAGGGACAGAGGGAGAGCTCACAAGGTAGAAAATGGATACCCCCAACTGGCCCCACACAACTGGGGAAAAGAAAGCCTTCTTGGGGACCGTTCCCATCACAGGCCCAAAGAGGCGGCCCCAAGAGCAGGCTGCCTTTCCCAGAGGCAGAAGAACTGGAGACCAAATTGCCAGCAGGCTCCACTGACCGAATAGGTGCCGCCATGGGGGCTGCCTGCGGTCCTCCTGCACCAGATCCAGGCAGTGCTGAATGAGGCCCCTTCTGCATTTCACTTGTCTGCAGAGTACAGGGTGCGTGCGAGGTGGCCAACTGAGTGAAGGAGCCCCAGCCTCAGCCAGGCGGAGAGAGAAGCCATGCAGGCATCTGGACTCCTGGGAACAGGCTGGGGAGAGGGGCTGGCTCTCCCCCAGCCCAGTAAATGGCTGTGGCTGTCAACTAGAAACAACGCGGGACTATTAAATGGTCAAAATCACTCTTTGATCAAGGGGGAAAGGGTTCAGCGCTACCAAGTGTGACAACAGAGCTGCTCCCGACTGCACAGTCTGGGCACCCCGACACTGACCCCGGGGACAGGGACATCACTAGGGCTACAAGGAAATGGGGGGGGGTTCAAACTACACTCAAGCTGGGGAAAGGAGTCCTAGCTAGAGGCCAGGGCCGGAGAAGGGGCTGCTTACAATGGATCCCGAAGCCTGGGTCTTCCTGGAAAGGTTCTAATACAAGAGGGGAGACACCTGAGACACAGACGGTCCTCAGCATGTGCTTATCCCACCCAGCCAGGATGGTCCTTCCCCTGAGGGTCCCCCACTCAGTCTGGAACTGCCAGCCTGGGATTCCCTTCCGGGTAGATTCCCAGGGAACAAGGACAAGCTTTGGAGTCCCCCAATCTACAAGCTAAATCTAAAATTGGGGTTCATCACACCCCACAAGGCCACAAGTTTGGGATTCCTAAATTCCATGTTGGCAGCTCCCTGGCAGCGGGCCTTTCCCAGCGCCTGGCACACAGTAGGCTCTTAGGAAGTGCCACCCACCTGCCCGAGTCCCGCCCTCACCCCTTGGCTGGGGCCCGCGTGCCCGGGCCTGCCAGAGAGCTGGGGAGGGCCGACGGAGGGCGGGGAGAACGAGCCGGCGCCCACGCCCCATCGGCCGCACCCCCGTTCCGCCCCACAGGCCCGCCGCCAGGTGAGCTAGCCGCTGCGGGCGGGGAAGGCGGGGCCGGCCGGAGCGGGCGGGGCCGGGGAGGGGGCGGGGCCGGGCGGGCCTGCGAAGAGGTTAGTGAACGGTGGGGCAGCGGCGGCTGCAGAAGCGGCTCCGCCTTGGCTCCGTCCACAGCTCCAGGAGGCGGCCCGCCAGGCGCACCGGACGGCAGCCGAGTCCGGCTGAGGCGGCGGCGGCGGCGGCGGCGGCGGCGGCGGCGGCCCCGCTCCTGAGCCCTGTATCGGCCCGGCAGCGGCAGCGGCACCGGCTGCGGAACCAGCGTGATGCCCGGCACGGCGGCGGCGCTGCTGCTGGGTCTGTGCGCCCTGGCGCTCTGTGGGCAGCTGGCCCGCGCGGTGAGTGTGAGCGCGATTCGGGACACGTGGGGACCCCCTTTCCCCCTCAGCCAGTCTCCGGCGCACGTGGGCGCGCCCTCCCCCTCGCCTCTCCCCCCTCCCCCTTCCCGGCCTTAATTCAAACCAGAGCCCGGCGCCCAGCCCGCCCCCTCCAGGCTGTCCTTTCCCTCCGCTTCCTGTGGCAGGAAGTTTGCCCGGAGGCGGTCCCGGCCTGGGGGGCGCTTGGGGGGGGGGCGAACTTTGTCCCCGAAAGTGAAAGGGGGCGGCGGAGGAGGAAGAAGGCCCTCGCGCTCAGCCCTGGCTCCTCTCCCAGCCCCGCGGCCTCTCCCTAAAAGTTCCCGGCCAACGTGGGGGGAAAGTGAGGCCGGAGGCGTCCCCAGGCCCGAGCCAGAGCCCGGAGCCAGCCTCATACGGAGGGGGAAACTGAGGCCCAGAGAGGCTCCAGATTAAGGGCCACCCCCCACGGCCGGCCGGTCCTGGGTGCCCCTCAGCAGGGACCCGAGCCTGAGGCCGGCACCCTCCGGACCTTCGCAGCTGGGCCAACAAGGAGAAAGTGTCTGGGTTCCCTTCCAGCCCCAGGAGCTTGGAGCGCTGCCAGGCTGGCTAAACCGGCCCAGCATGCCCTGCCCTGCCCACCCTTGGCTGTTGCCTCATGGCTTCCCCCTGGCCAGGCACCTCACCTGGGCCCTGAGGTGGCCTGCCCTCACCTCGGACAGGGCATGAGGGTTGGCTGGGAGCCCTGGAGGGCAGCTGGTCTCACCAGGTGGCTGCCATGGCCACCTCTCAGCCCTGCAGCCAGACTCAGGCAGGACCTGGGTTCGAGCCTTGAGGCTCTGGCCTGAGTAGAATGGAAAATGCTGGCCCATTTGGGGGAGGGAAGGAAGAAGGAAAGGATGCCCGGCTGCTGTGGGGGGGCCTCTGCCTAGGCTTTGAGGGGAGGAGAGCCCACTTTCTCCTGTCCTCAGTTTCCCTTGTGCCCTGAAGGGCTTTACTGAGTGGTTCATCTGAAGGACTTGGCAGAGTCTCAGTCCACAAGGCTAGGAAGCGTCTGGGGCAGGATTCGAACGTGGGGCATCCAGCAGCAGCATTTGTCTCTGGCTCTGTTTAAGGGAGGAGGGACAGCTAGGATGATTGCCCGGGGCCTGCGGCCAGAGGGGGTGGCAGAGGTGCCTGCAGAGCCCCACAGGAGGGAGGGAGCCCCCAGCCCACACCAGAGAGACCCAGACAGGCTTGTCTGAACCTGGTCCCTCTCTGCTCCTGCCTCAGTTTCTGCTGGGAGTCATCCTTGGGTTGCAATTGCTCCTCCCTCTCTCCTCCCTCCTTTCCTCCCTCCCTCCCTCGCTTCCTTTCCTCCCTCCCTCCCTCGCTTCCTTCCTTCCTTCCTCCCTCCCTTCCTCTCTTCCTTCCTTCCTTCCTCCCTCCCTCCCTCCCTCCCTCCCTCTCTCCCTTCCTTCCTTCCTTCCTTCCTTCCTTCCTTCCTTCCTTCCTTCCTTCCTTCCTTCCTTCCTTCCTTCCTTCCTTCCTTCCTTCCTTCCTTCCTTCCTTCCTTCCTTCCTTCCTTCCTTCCTTCCTCTCTTCCTCTCTTCCTTCCTTCCTCCCTTCCTCCCTTCCTTCCTCCCTCCCTCCCTCCCTCCCTCCCTTCCCTCCTCTCTCCCTCCCTCCTTCCTTCCTTTCCCCCTCTCTCCCTTCTTCCCTCCCTCCCTCCCTCCTTCCCTCCTTCCTTCCTTCCTTCCTCCCTCCCTTCCTTCCTTCCTCCCTCCCTTCCTTCCTTCCTTCCTTCCTTCCTTCCTTCCTTCCTTCCTTCCTTCCTTCCTTCCTTCCTTCCTTCCCTCCTTCCTTCCTTCCTGCCTTCCTCCCTTCCTCCCTCCCTTCCTTCCTTCCTTCCTTCCTTCCTTCCTGCCTTCCTCCCTTCCTCCCTTCCTTCCTCCCTCCCTCCCTCCCTCCCTCCCTCCCTCCCTTCCTTCCTCCCTCCCTCCCTCTCTTCTTCCCCCCCTCCCTTCCTTTTCTCTCTCTTCCCCTCCCTTCCTTCCTTCCTCCCTCCCTCCCTCTCTTCTTCCCCCCCTCCCTTCCTTTTCTCTCTCTTCCCCTCTCTTCCTCTCCCTTCTCTTCTCCCTTCATGATGGTCCTGGTAGAGTTGCTTCCTGGCGTGCTTGGAGAGCCTTCTGGGACGGCAGGCAGCTCACTCTGTGCCTGGCCTTCTGCTGCCTTCCAGGGTGATGTCACTCTTGGCTGGCAGCTCCTGGTTTTCCCTTCTCTGGCCTTGGGGGGGGGGGATGCCTCTCTGCCTCAGAGGAAGGATCTGCAGTACAGAGCCTGAAGGGCCCCCCAAGGTTCTCCAGCCCCACCTCGTTTTGCAGATGAGGCAACTGAGGCCGCCTAGAGCACCGGCAGCAGCTTGTTGGAATGTGGCCATCGGGCACATTGGAAGCCCGTGTTGGCTGCCCAGGAGTCCAGCTGGAGTGCCAGGCCCGGTGCCCTTCTCTCTACCCCAAGGAGGCCCTTTGTGTGCCAGGCTGGGGTCCTCGTGCCTCCTGGCTTGTCTGCTCAGAGCAGCCCACTTTGGATCTGCCTGGAATGTGGGGCACCCTCGGCCTTCTCCTCCCCTCCCCCTGGGCATTGGGCACTGATGACGGCTGAGTCCATGCCAGGCTCTGGGCCGGCCCTTTCTTGATCCTCAGCCTCCGGCTTTGTGGGCCTGCCCAGAGCATGTGGGCCACTTCGGGGCATCTCCAGAGGGCGCAGCTGTGCTGTGCCCACTTGGACTCCTTTCCTGCCTGGCTCTCTGGGGGATGGGCACAGCGGGCACTCCTCGGGGCTGTGCTCCTGGCTGGTTGCGTGTGCCAGGCTGGAAGATGCCCAAGAACTGCCCGGGGAAAATGGGGTCCCGCTGGCCCGGGCTCGGAACGCCTCAGACCACTGAAAGGGCAGCCTCGGCTTCTCGCCTCCGAATGGTTTCCTGCTTCCTGCCTTGGCCCCTCCTTGCTGGCTGGGGCCCCAGGGGAGTGGCACCCCGGGATCTCGGGCACCCTGGAGATCGGGCTCAGCCACTGGGGTCTTGCCAGCAGGCACCCGGGTTGAGGCTAGGATGGGGGTTTGGGGAGCCCAAGCCGCCTGGGCATCACCGCCTGTGCGGATGCCAACCTGGTACTCGTTGGCCCGGACCCATGTTCCTGAGCTCGGGTGGCTGCTCCAGACTTCCAGCAGTCCCCAGGCTGAGCCCTGCCGCCCCTGCCTTTGCCCTGCCCTTCCTCCAGGATTTAGCCCAGCAAGTAAAGAGTGAGGCTGGGGATTCGAACCCAACTCTTCATAGCATCTCCTAAAGCAAGCCTGAGAGGGTGCTGCTCTCATTCTTCCCTTTTTACAGAAGGAGAAATTGAGGCTCAGGTGAGCTGGCTGTAGCGGAAGGGCACTGACTCAGGCTCTAGAGGCTTCCATAGGCTGCTCATCCCCCCCACCCCCCCACCTCAGTTTCTTCATCTGCAAAATGGGGCTGTTTCTTCGAGGGCGACTCTGGTGAGGGTCACTAGTGAGAGTTGGGATTTGAACCCAGCGCTCGCCAGTGTAACCTGGGAACAGGCTAAGGGGGCCCCCCAGGCTGGAGTCTGAGCTTGTGGAGGCCTTGCCAGAATGGGGGGAGTCAGAGAGAGCTCGAAGCTCCCTGGGGGCCAGTCTAGAGCCCCGTGTCTGGTGCTCAGCACAAAGCAGGGCTTATGTTGAATGAAATGGGCACAGAGCAGGGGGCATGCTGAGGGGCTGCAGTCCAAATGGGGGAGCAGGGAGGGGCCCGAGAGACCCCTTGGGGGACACAGAAGGGCTCTGTGGGTCTGGAGTGCGAGTGCTGACGGAGGAATGGTGGCTCGCTGGCTGGTTCTCCCGGGGGGGGGGCACAGCCCTCTCCTTGGCCCGGGAGGCCCTGGGCTGTGCCTTGGGGGGCTGCGGGGCTTCCCCAGGCCTGTGTCTCCGTCCATCCTCAGAGGCTTTGGCCATTCCTCTGGGGGGGGTCCTGAGAGGGGCAGCCCTAAGGCAAAGGCTGGGTAGCCTGGGCAGAGGCTGGCCAGGTCAGGCTCTGACTCTGGGCATTGCTTTCTTTTTGGTCCCTGACTGTCCTCTCTGGGACCATCATGGGCTCTGTCCTGAGCGATGGGGGCAGTGACTGGCCCAAGGTCTCCTGGCCAGATTCAAATTCTGGGCCTGGCTCTCGGCCCCCACCCCTTGGCTTCATTCTGGTCTGTGTGTGTGTGAAGCTGACCAGGAATTCCTGGAGGGCAGAACCGCTGCTGAAAGCAGTAAATGCTCGGAGGCTGGCTTTGGACCTCCTCCGAGCTCTGGGCTTTCCCTGCCCACCCAGCCCTCTGCTCCCTTCACCAGCTGCCCTGTCTTTGTCTCTGGGCATGCCACCCAGCAAGCCCAGCTCCCTGCAGATGTGTCTCTTCAGGCCCCGACCCAGGGGAGGGCAGGACAGTGAGCTTGGCCCAAGGGGAGACGGAGACCCAGTGTTGGGGGGGGGGAGCACCGAGCGAGCAAACACAGGGTGGTGGGATGGGGCAGGGAGGGACCAGGCCTGTTTGAGGAGAGAGAAGGGCTGAGGATGGCTGGAGAGACCTTGGGCCAGTCCTTTCCCCGCCTGCCTTGTCTCCCTCCTCTGTAAGCTGGACTGATGGGATGGAGAGTGCCTCCGGCCTAGACTGACCCTGACTTATCTCTGAGTGCAGTGGGTGGGCAGGAGGGGTGCCGGAGGGCACTGCCCTGGCAATGGGTGCTTAGCCAAGCCCATGGGTGGCAGGGACAGCGCCCGGAGCTTCCTGGGAACCTCTAGAGCACTGTGTGATTTGTGGGGAAACTGAGGCCCAGTGGGGCCCCCACTAGAGCTCGGGTGCCCCCAGGGGAATGCCTCCGGGAGGGCTGCTCTTCCCACACTTTTATAGAAGGGAAAACCGAGGCAGACGCTGGGAAGGAGCCTCCGATGCTCAGGTGCTATGAAGCATCTCAAGGAGCCTCGATCTTGTCGGGGAAGGATGCTGCGCCCTGACCAAGCTCTCCTCAAAGGCAGAGAAGGGCCTCACTCATCTCTGGATTGGGGGCCGGGCACCCACACGGGGTCTGTCCTGCCACCCTGAGAGGGGAAGGTTTTGTGCCAGACCCCGCACTGGGCTGCCCAAGGGGTGCACCCCTGACTCCGAGTTAGAAGACCTGGGTTCGAGTCTTGCCTCTGACATTAGCTGTGTTGCCTTGGACAAGTGACTTGCCTTCTGAGGCCATGTGAGCAGAAGCTGGTGGGAACCCAGCCAGAGAAGGGGCCTGGGGGTCGGACGGAGGTCCTGGCTCGGAGTCACCTCTGCTCCTCTCGCAGTGTAGGTTCTCAGGGAAGCCCCCTCCCCACCTATGGCCTCAGTTTCCCCTTCTGCAAATAAGGGGGAGGGAGAAGGGGAGCATGGATCTCCAAGCCCTCTCTGGCTCTGGGCTTCAGGGGCCTCTAGGAGGGCTGCTTGGAGGGACCCCTCTGGAAAGAGGCGAGGGTGGGGTGTGGGGGTTCAGAGGGAGCCCCCAATACAGAGAGCACTCAGGGGCCCTCTGGGCTTCCCCAGCAGAGATGAGGAATCAGTGACACCCATTTCACAGGAAGACTGAGGGGTGTGGAAGTGATTCGCGTTGCTGTCACCTGGTGCCCGTGCCTGGACTTTGGGGGGCCCCAGGCCGTGTTTTGGGCTTCTTCTGGCTTGGGGTCATGAAGAAACTGGGGGAGGCTCGGCCTCGGGGGCAGGGACCCAGGTCTCTGCCCCAGGCCAGAGGGAAGGGGGCCCACTGGAATGTTCTGAGTGGAAAACATTGCCAGGACAAAGGCCAAAGGTCCTCGGGGAGGCTGCCCTGCGCCCGGCAGGTCCTCTGTGCCACCCCCTGAGCTCAGGAGAGAAGCTGCCGGCCAGGAGGAGGGGCCCGTCTCCCGCCCCCCTGCCCTGCGGATGGCCCGGGCGGCCGAGGGTGGCACAGCAGGAATCTGGGCTGGGCCGGTTTGCTCAGTGCCAGAGGGAAGTGCCCACCCACGCCCAGGTGAAAGGCAAGCTGGGGAACTGGTCTTTGCCCGCCCGCCCGCCCGTTATCCTGAGCCTGGCTGCCATCACCGGGTTCCAGGACGAGTCCTGGCTTGTGGAATAGTAGGGGTGCTGGGGGCCCCTGCCGTGGAGCTGTGGTGGGTCATTAGCACCTCAGTCTGAATTAGTCCTCCAAGTTTGGGGTGCCCTGCTGCCCCATCTTTGCCAGGCAGAGTTGGTGGGGGAGGTGGGTAGAAGATAAGCCCAAGCACGGGGATCCCCTGAGTCCCCCTGATGTTCCCATGGAGGAGGGGAGCCCCAGGAAGCACTGCCTGAGGGGAGGTGGGCAGGGCAAGCACGATGACTGACTCTGAGGGGGCAGCCCTTGAGGGGATGGGAAGGAAAGCCTGGTGCCCCCCCCAAGTGCTGGGGTGACTCAGGGCTCTCCCACTCCTCTCTAACCCAGCCCAGCCCTTCCCTGCTGTGGCCGCACCCGGCCTGGGCACGCTCCAGCTTGCCCCAGGTTCTCAGTGGGAGGAAAGGAGCTGAGAAAAGCTTGGCTCTGCCAGGACAGGAGATGGCGATACCAGCCAGCCACTGTGAGGTGGTGGGTGCAGGGATGGCAGGATGGGTGACTGGCCCCACATGGACGCTCCTGCATTTCCTCCTCCATGCTTTGGGGTGGTGGCTGGGCTGCTGTCCTTGGGGTTCCCTCCCCAGAGGCCCATTTCTTGGCCCTGACCCCATGCTTGTTCTTTGGGCCTCAATGGGATCCCCCATAGGGGCATAAAGTGGCTCTTTTTAAAAAATTTAGAATATTTTTCATGATTCCCCTCCCCCCTCCCAGAGTTGACAAGCTGTTCTGCTGGGTTATACATGCATCACTGTTCAGAACCCATTTCCATATTATTTATATTTGCAGTAGATCCTTTAAGGCCCAAACCCCAATCCTATCCCCATAGAACCTTCTGCATTTCTGCTCCCACAGTTCTTCCTCTGGATGTGGATACATTCTTTCCCATAAGTCCCTCAGGATTGCCCTGGGTCAGTGCATTGTTACTAGTAGCAGAGTCAGTTACATTCAATCGTGCTACAATGTATCAGTCTCTGTGTACAGTGTTCTCCTGGGTCTGCTCCTCTCACTCTGCATCAGTTCACGGAGGTCGTCCCAGTTCACATGGAATCCCTCCATCATTGCTCTCAGCACAGTAGTATTCGATCACCAACATTCTATCATTCTATACATCATAACATTCTATCACCACAGTTTTTAGCGGTTCCCTTTTCTTGTTTGTGCCATGCTGAGGTGGAGCCGGGCACCCTCTTTAGAAGAAAGGAGGGCAGCTTCTCAGGGGGTCTCCCGCCCCCTCCCCCCCCACACCCCGTGCCAGCCACTTGCCAGGCTTGGTGCCCCCAAGGTGCACAGGTCTTGGGGGGGCTGAGGGGGACCCCTGGCTTAGCCCTTGTGCAGTGTCAGGGAGCAGCCTTGAGCCAGCCAGGTTTGGGGAGGGTGTTGCCAGGCTGTCCTCAGAGTTGGGCATTCTTGCTCTAGGCAGGGCAGGGCCAGCCACCCTTTTTTAATGAGGAGCTGTGTGCCCACAGGGAGCTGGACAGCAGTGAGTGAGCCGGGGCAGGGGCAGAGGGTGGCCTCAGGGACTCAGAATGGGAAGAGGGGCCGCCCCTCACCAGCACCCCCTTTTCGAGGGAAGCTGGCCCCCCAAGGTTACAAGGATCATTTCTGAGACCTAAAGTCCAATGTGCTGGGCCCAATGAATACTCACTCACCCACTCACAGAAGAGCCAGTTGGGGCCCCTGTGGTGAGTTCAGAGAGTGCGTCACCGGTGGGAGGGGGGGTGGCTCTCGGCCTCCCGGGCATGGGGGTGAGGGTCACTGACACTGAGAGGGAACATTTGGGCTCGAGGCTTGTGTGCCTGGGATCTCGGTGGCCTCAGCCCCTGAAGGCCCTTTCGGTGGGTTCATCCCCTTCCTCTCTGCCCCCTGAGAGATGGGCAGAGCCCCACTGCCTAGGGAGGGGAACGGTGGGCCTGGCATTTGTCTGTTCTCTTGGGCTGGCCCAACCTCCAGCTGCCTTTCCTTCTCTGGCCCCCGTTCTCAGGCTCCGGCTTCCTGGGTTCTGGACCTGGGTTTGAGGGTCCTCAGAAGGCCTTCTCTCGGCGGCTCCCTGCAGGGCTGGAGATGTGGCTCGAGGCCTCTTGCTTTGGCCGCTCCTCCCTGGGCCATCACTGCCCCTGGCCCTGGACTGGCCGAGAGCAGCCCAAGTGTTCGAGCCCAAGATTTGATTTGAACCCAGACCCTGGGCGCTTCCCTGCACGAGACTGACCCTTTGACTGCTTTCTTTCCAAGCTTCTGTTGAAGGATGTGGGAAGGGAGAATGGAAGTGGGGGCCCCCTTGGGGTTTGGTCTGGGGGGACAGGCAGGGTCTGCCTGTGAGATGGGGAAGCGGGATCACAGGTGCCCTCTGCTTGCTGGGCACCCCCTGAGCCTGGCACCTGCATGTGGGCTGTGCTATTGACTTGGCCACTTGATGACGTGGGGGCATCTGGCCCTTGCTTCTTCACCTGCGGGCATCACAAAGGGGTTGGGCCATTTGTGCCAGGGGCTCAGAGCTCCAGCCTGGCATTTGGGCATTCCTGCCATGCCCATGGTCAGTGGTGGCTGGTCACCCCGGGCATACCTCCAAGGCGTGAGTGGGCAGCCGGCCTCGCCAGCCTTCCCTGGCCAGAAGAGCCTCTTCCAGCAGGGCTGAGGACCACCCGGCCCCCGAGAAGCCAACCCAAGGCCAGACGGAGGCTCGGGGAGCTGGCCGGGGGCTTCACTCGTGGGGAGGGGCACCCTGGGCTGGGCACTGCTGCCAGGCGAGCCATAGCTCCAATGTGGGTCAGGCCCCTGGCGAGGAGGGTTACTCAAGAGTCTCGCCAAACCTGTTTCCTTCCCGGGTTTGTGCCCAGCCCTGCCCCCATGCCATGACTCACCAGATTCCTTTATCAGATGGCCTCCTCCCCCCGGAGCTGGGGCTTGCCTGGCACCACCCATTTGGGCCTGCACACTGGGGCTCCCGCTCCTGCCTCCCTTGGGGGCTCCTGGCTCTGGGCCCCCTCTAGGGAGCCCCGGGCTGGGGGGAGTGAGGAGGCAGCAGGGACCTGGATCATAGACCTGGAACGGGGGAGATGGAGTGGCCAGGGCAGGATCTGAACCCACCTCTTCCTGGGCCCCCTGCCCAGCGCTCTGGCTCCCTGCAGCCTTCATGGGGGTCTGGGAAGGGTCGCCTCTTTGAGCGGTCCTGGCTGGACGCTGGGGGATGCTGGCCCTCGGCTTTGGGAAGTTGGTTTCTTGGGGGCTCCGGCCAGCTCTCCTCAGCCTCTCTGCGCCCCTGCCAGTCTTTCCTCTTGTCCGTCAGTCTCTGCTGCCAGCCCCTTCCAGAGGCCTCCCTAGTGCCATGCCAGGGCTTCTCCGTGGCTCGACAGTCAAAGCCCGGCCTGGCACTTGGCCGCCAACCTTGGCCCAATCTGACTCGGTCCCAGCTCCCCTCAAAGCACGGAGCCCCCACGGCTGGCGTGGATCCCGGAGCAAGCATGCCTTGGGCTCCCGGGCATCGCTGCCGGAGTGATTGCCGCGTCTGCCCGTCTGACTGTCTCGGGGGGCAGGGCAGAGGAAAGAGAGGCTCAGAGGGAGAAATCGGACGCTTATGGGGGCACGAGAGAAGCCGAGGCCCGAAATGAGGGGATCACGGAGGGCTTAGAGACACGGGGGAGCTCCTGGCCCCCTGCGCCAGCCTCACCCATCACCCAGTGCCAGGAGGACCTCGGGCAATGCTTGGCGAGTAGGTGGGGCGGTGCAGGGATGCCATCTATGGCTGGGCACTCGCCCAGGAGCCTCTGGGCTGGCAGAGGCGCATATAAGTGGGCAGGGGCTTAGCAGCAGTGGTAGGGAAGCTGGACAGGCTCTGCCTGAGCTGGGCAGGGATGGCAGGGGAGGTGCCAGGTGGCTCAGACCTCCGTGGGGACTGGTCTAGTGTGACCCCTCCATGTGACAGGGGAGGAAACTGAGGAAGCCTTTGGAGGGGTGAAGGACATAGCTTGTCAAGGGGCACCTAGGCAGCCTCTGCCTCTGGGGCCCACGGAGGAAGGGGTAGCAGAAGCTTTGGGCCCATTTTACAGAGGGGCAAACCGAGGCCCGGAAGGCACAACTTCCTTTCCCTAGTACTCTTTTCTAAGCCCCCAGCCTGGCCAGTGTGGACTTGGGAGTCAGGAGGATGTAAATTCGAATCCTGCCTTCTTTGTAGAAGCAGCAGCGTCTCGAGGCCCATGAGATGCCTTCGGCCAGGCATCTGCATTCTGGGGGCCGCCCGACCCGCTGTGCCCCGTCTGTGGCTGGGCACAAAGCAGCAGACTTTGGTTCACCTCTTGTCCTCAGCAACAAGCTGTGCCAACCTCCGTGCCCAGGGAGGGTGGCAGAGCCCTGCCGGGCTGGCCCGTGGGAGATGCCCCAGCACCCCACATGCTGGGGAAGAGGCCAGTCCAGCTCCCGCTGCCCTACTTAGGCCCTGGCCCATCTGATCTGGGCTTGGCGGTGCTGAGCCCCACCCCTGTCACCCCAGCCTGGCCTGCAGGGAGGGGGCGGGGCCAGGGGCACCCGGAATGCTGGCTGGACGCTTCTCTCGACCTTGGCCGGCCCCTGCCCTCAGTTTGCTGGGCAGGAAAATGACCCGCTCAGTTATTTTGAGCCCCGAACTCCCTCCTGGGCCCCCGGCTGCTCTCCTGGGCTGTCTGGTTGTACAAGTGATCTAGAAATAGCCTGGTTTCGGGGAAGCGGGCAGGGGCCCAGCTGCGCCGCTCACTTGCCCTTCAGGGTTCCGAAGCGCGTTCCCCGGAGCCCCGATAAGGCTCGTGCCCATTTTACAGATGAGAATGCTGAGGTGCCTCGGCATGGGACCAGCCCTGCCCTCGCCTCCTCTGGCTCAGGCATGCCGACTGGCTTAGATGGGGGGCGGCCTGAGCTGGGTGTTCTGCCAGCCCCCGAGGCGGGGGTCTCTGGCTCGTGCTGGGGCTGCCTGGAGGAAGGGGCTTCAGCTTCTCAGGGGCCTCCAGACCAGTGACTGAGGGCCCTGCAGGGGAGCCACCCTGGAGCCCCCTCCCCCCTGACACCCCCTTCTTGTCACAGCAAATCACGGCCACCAACACCCCCCCTGAGGACCTCGACGGCTCCGGGGATGACGACGATGGTTTCTCCGGCTCTGGGGCGGGTAAGTTTCTCGGGGCCCCCTTGGGTGCTCTCCCCTCAAACCTGGAGGGCAGCACCCGAGTGACTTCCTGGGGTCCTTCCAGGAGTCTCCTCATTCCAGGGCTGACTCAGGCCACCAGGGAAAGCTGAGGTTGGGCCGGGGCTCCCTAGAAAGCCTGGCGTCCCCAGATGCGGTCCAGGCCCATAAGGGGGAGCCTCAGGGTGGCCCAGCTCCTGAAAGGGTCCCCAGGAACCCTGTTGTGAGGGTCTGTGAGCCACCTTCAGTCGGGGATCAGGGAGGCCCTCAGAACAAGGAACCCCGGCAGGAGACCAGGCTTCTCGGGCTGCTTTGGAAGGTAGTGAGCTCCCCATCTCAGAGAGCTGCCCCCAAACCAGTCTCTCCACAAGAACCACAACAAAAAGCTGTCGGGATCCTTCCTGTCTAGAGCCCCAGAAGGCTCCCCATCGGGGAAGGGCCCCCCAGAGGCGTAGCGTGAAGATTGGTGTCCCCATTGTACAGATGAGAAAACCGAGTCAGAGCTGGGGGCTCTGGCTGGAGCCAGGAGATGGCCTCCAGGGGGATCCCTGCCCGCCCTTCTCTTGGGGCTGTCGGGGTTTGCCCCTCTGCCCGGCTCTCGGGAAGGGAGGAGGAGCCGCTCTGGCCACCCCCGGCATGTCCCTGGGGGCTGACGGCTGTCAAATGTCCCCCAGGGGCCGTGGCCGTGGCCGAAAGGCCCCTGTTAGACCTGAGCCTGGCGTCCAGGAGGATGAAGGGGCTCGCCACGACCTCGACCGCCGCTCCGGACAAGCCCGAGAACAGCAGCCGCGAAGCCTCGGGAGAGGGATTCGCACCGGTGCCGGCCAGGAGGCCCGAGGAGGAGCCCCCCCCGGAGCGGCCCCCATCGTCTCCCGCAGCGACGCTCCCCTCCACCCCCCGGCCTCCTCCCACCCTGGGAGCCACCGGGGCCCCGCCGGGGGCCCCCCAAACCCCCAGCCCCGGAGACGAGGGCTCCTCGGCCAGCGGCCAGGCGGAGAGAGGCTCCGGCCAGCACCCCGCGGAGGAGAGCTCGGGGAGCGGGGCAAGTACTCCCGGCGGGGCAGCAGCGTCCCCGGCTCTCCCTCCCCCAGGGCACAATGAAGGCGGTGGGGGGGTGGAAGGGTGCCCCCCGCCCCCCTCCCCATCCCCCATCTTCCGCTCCTCCTCCCGGCCCCGTCTGAGCCGCCCGGGCGACCCGAGCCAGGCAGGACGCCAGGAAGAGCGCTCGGAGCGAGATCGGACCCTGGACCGCCCTGGGCCCTGCCGGACTTGGGCCTCCCCGGCGCGGGGGAGCTGCCCGAGCTGAGCCCGGCTTCGTGTCTCCCCCCAGAGCGAAGACTTCACCTTCCTGGCGCCCGGAGAGCCCGGGCTGTCCGTGGAGACGAGCCCCACCGAGGGAGCGGCCGGCAGAGGGACCGCGGGGGCCTCCCGGGGCCTCCTGGACCGCAAGGAGGTTCTAGGAGGTGAGTGCAGCCCCGGGGCGGGGGGCGGGGTGGGGGCCCAGGCCAGGCCGGCCGGCCCTTGTCCCCTCCAAAGCCAGCGGCAGCCACGAGGCTCCCCCGGGGAACGGCTGGGCTGGGGATCTCGCCGTGCTTCCTTGAAGGGCTAACTGCACGCGTGTGTCCGTGTGTGTCCGTGTCCGTGTGTCTGTCTATGTCCATGTGCCCGTCCGTGTGTCCGTGTCTGTGTGCCCGTCCGCGTGTCTGTGTGTCCGCGTGTCTGTGTGTCCGTGTGTCCGTGTCCGCGTGCCCGTCTGCGTGTCTGTGTCCATGTGTGTCCGTGTCCGTGTCCGTGTGTGTCCGTGTGTCCATGTCCGTGTGTCCGTGCCGCTCCCCCAGGGGTCATCGCCGGCGGCCTCGTGGGCCTGCTCTTCGCCGTCCTCCTGGTGGGATTCATGCTCTACCGGATGAAGAAGAAGGACGAGGGCAGCTACTCGCTGGAGGAGCCCAAGCAGGCCAACGGCGCCTACCAGAAGCCTCAGCGGCAGGAGGAGTTCTACGCCTGAAGGGCCGCCGCCGGCCTCCCCTCACCGGGCTCCGCTCCGGTCTGGTCCGCTCTGGCCGGGCTCGGCCGAGGCCGGAGCCCAGGCCTGACCGCTCGGCGCTGGGTCTACCCGCAGACTTGGGGTGGGGTTGGGGGGCCTCCAGAACAGCGAGAGCCCCGGCCGGCCTCCGGCCTCCTCCCGCCCCCGGACCCCGGCCGGCCTCCAGCCCCCCGGTGGCCCCGATGACTCTTTTGCACATTCCAGTGTCGCCCGCGGCGGCCCCTCGGCCGGGCTTTGTGACTTCGGGCCCAGGTTGGCGCCGCCGCCGCCGCCTCGAGTCCGCAGAGCCCGGCCAGCCTCCGCCCGCTTCCCGCGCGGCTCGGAGGACCGACGGCGCCCGGGCGGGGGCTGCTCCGGGCCGTCTCTGGCCTCGGCAAAGTTCTACTGAATCGGCGGGTCTCCACGCTCGCTCCGTGGGTTTTCGTGTCATAATAAACTTTTAATATAACGTAGCCGGAGCCCGACTGCGCCTCTCCCTGCCCGGCGGACTCGGGGTGGCCTGGCAGGAGGCCCCCCTCAGACAGACAAGCCGGGGGGCGCCCCGAGGGTGCCACTGTGGCCGGACGTGCCCTGCGGGGGGCTCTGGGAAGGGGAGGGGGAGGGAACGGCCCCCGCGGTGCACCGGGCACTCGGCGAGGCGCTTCCACGAACACCATCTCTCGGGGGCCTCACGACAACCGTGGGAGGGAGCCGCAGCCATGATCCCCCTGTTACAGATGAGGAAACTGAGGCAGACGTGGACTCGCCCCGGGTCACACGGCAAGGAAGGCTCCAAAAGGGGCCTGGGTGATGCCCCCGGGCAGTGCCAGCCCATCCCCAGGGGGCAGGAGCAGGGTACGGTCAGGGAGCTGGACAGACAGACAGGACCCAGCAAGAGGGAGGGCCGGACTTCCAGGCTCAGCCGGTCAGCTCCGGGAGGAGGACCCGGGCACCATGGGAGAAACTCCTGGATTGAGATTGGGAAAGACTGAGCGGCTCATGGGGGGCTCCCTGGCAGCGGCGGCGGCGGCGGGGCTGCCCCGGCTCCCTCCAGCCCTCGGCCCCTTCGCCCTGGGAGCCCCCCATGAGCCGCCGGGCCAGCCAGCACAAGGGCGGCCTCCCTTGGGGAAGAGCGGCCAGAAGAGCGGCCGCCCAGCCTCCCGGCCTCGGCCCGCCTCAGGGGAGGAAGAGGAGAGCCCCGTCTGAGCTCTAGCCTGTCGTGCTGCCTGCCGGGCCCCAGCCAGCCGCCCCAGCTCTCCACGGCGAGGGCCCTCCCTGGCTGGGCACTGATCACTCCCTACTTCATGGCCGGTGGGGAGGAGAGCCCTGGTCCACTGAGGCCCCCGGGGACCATCCTAGGTCCAGGGCTGGGTGATGGGGGTTAAGTGACTTGCTCAGGATCACACAGTTAGGAAGTCTCAGACCAGATTTGAACCCAGGACCTCCCATCTCTGGGTCTGATTCTTTAGCCACAGAGCCACCTGGCTGCTCCTAGAGCAAATGGTTTTTGTTAATGGCACAGGCCTAGAGTCCAGGAAGATCTGAATTCAAATCCAGCCTCAGATGCTTATTAGGTGGGTGGCCCTGGGCCCATCACTTCACCCTGTTTGCCTCAGTTTTCTCATCTGTCAAATGAGCTTCAGAAGGAAATGGCCCAGCAGTCCAGTATCTTCGACAAGAATGCCCCACTGGGTCCCAAGGAGCCAGGCACAGAGGAAAGGAATGACCGAGTTGGGTCGCGCTCTTGCAGCCAGGAAGACCCGAGTTCCATTCCTACCTCTGAAACCCGCCTCCTCTGTGCCCACGGCGGTCACTGGCTCCCCATCCCTCCGGCAAGGCTCTCAAATGCCTTCCTGTCCTGGGGGGAAGCCCCCCTCAGGACAGCCACGGCTGGACCCAACAGATGCTTGCCAAGGAAAGGCCGGGCTTCCCCAAGCGGGCTCCGTCCCACGTCCTGTTCTGAGGCGACCCCCATCTCCCTACTAAGGCCTCCTCTTGTCCTGCCACTGGATGGTGCAAGTGGGGGAATCCCCCCCATAGCCTCCATGGTGAGCACCCCAGAGTAGCCACCCTGGGTTCAAGGGACACATCCTAACCAAGCTCACGAGCCCCCACCAGTGGCTTCACTCCTGCTCATCAGTCCAAGGTATCTGAAGAAATAGCCCAGTAAGAAAAGGTGTGTTAAAGCATCCCCCCATAATTCTGGGGAATTCCCTTCTCTCCTCCCTTCTTTCCTCTCTCCTTCCTTCTTTCTCTTCCCTCTTCTCCTTCCTCCCTCCTCTTCTTCCTCCTTCCTCCTCTTCCTTCCTCCCTCCCTCTCTTCTTCCTCCCTCCTCCTCTTCCTTCTTCCCCCTTTCCTCTCTGCTTCCTCCCTCCCTCCCTCTCTTCTTCCTCCTCTTCCTTACTCCCTTCCTCCCCCTCTCCCTCCCTCTCTTCTTCCTCCCCCTCTTCCTCCCTCCCTCTCTTCTTCCTCCCTCTCTTCCTCCCTCACTTTCTTCCTTCCTCAAAATCCAGATCTGTGATTTCTCCTTCCCACCTTTAGCATCTTGGTGAGCTGCCCAGCACTGGCCAAGGGGAGACGGATGCACGCTCCCAGCCCCACCTGGCAGACAGGCACACTGGACACAGTAGGCCCTTCATTAAGGAGAGGACTAGGTGGCTGATTAAGGACTTGCTCAGCCCAAGGTCTTCCGGCCAGGACATGCAGAGGCAGGACCTGAATTCAGGCTCCCCGGGCAGGCGCTGCCTCTGGAATGGTCCTGGAGGAAGGGCGGCTTCCTCTTCCTCAGGGGAGGATGTCTGCGAGCAGAAGCCACGGTTTGTTCCCCGATAATGAGCTCCTCTTCAGGGTCCTTTCAGCAAAGCTGGTTTGCCAGGCTCCAGGCCTGGAACTTTGGGCTGCTTGGCGAGTTGGGGGAGCCTCTTTCCCCATCCGAATCCACTGGGCTGCGTCCCTTCTGGGAGTGGAGATGAGGCACCTACTACATGCCAGACCCTTGGCTCAGGGTCTCCAGGGTCTCCAGCTGAGCCCGGGAGGCTCTATACAGCCTCATCGGACCCCTGGCTGTGCCAGCAGGAAAAAGCAGGAGGCCCCATTCTGAGGAGCTCTTCCTTGATACCAGACTTCTCGGGAAATGCATGGCGGAGGAAACCTTCTAGGATCATGGAGGGTGGGAGGGGCCTTGTAGATGGGGGCAATCCAGGAAAGCTTCCTGGAGGAGGAGGGGCTTGAGAAGACTTAAAAGAAGAGAAGGATGGCACCAGCCTAAGAGGAGAAGGAAGGGTGCACCTAGGGATGGAGAAGGGTGCTGCCCCCTGAGGCAGCCCGCGATGAAGGGTGGGTGCCAGACAAGCGACTCCCCGTAGGGAAGAGGTTGGGGACCCCACTTCTTGGAGAGCAAGTGGGGTGGTGCTGAGCACATGCTGGGCTCGGAGAAGTCCCCTTGATCACCACTGGACACGGTGTGTCCCTGGGTGGAGCTGGGCTCTTCTCCACTTCCTCCTGCTGCTCAGAGGCAGCACCCTAAGGGGAACAGCCTCCTTGGGGGAACAGGGTCGCAGGGAGGCCCTGCGCCAGGGAGGCTCGGAGGGCAGCTTTGCAAAGTCCATTGTCTTGGCCGCTCTCCCAACATCCCGCAGCTCAGGCCATCTGCCTCCCTGCTGTGGTCCCCAGTGTGTGTGTGGGTGCCAGTCCTGGCGGTGCCTCCAGGCAGGACGGAATACGCATCTCGCCCAAGATCCCAAACTTGCTTTGATCTGCAGTTCCTCTGGGGCTGAGCTCACCCTTCGTGGTGGCCAGTGTCCTCCCAGCCCTGCTCCCTCCCCTCAGCATCCCTTCAGAAGTCCAGTCAGCCCTGCCCCTCGGCCGGCTGTCCACCCCTCCGAGAGAGTCGCTGCAGAGTTTTGTGTGTGCGCGTCCGAGGGCTCGCACCCTTCGTGGCCCTTCCGCGTGCTTCTGGCGAGCTTTCCAGAGCAGGTCCAGGTCCATCAACAGTGTATGAGTGCCCATTTCCAGTGGGCTCCACATACCTCCTTTTCCTTTGGGGCCACATGGGCCGCTCTGCCGTTCCCCACTGCATGGTGACTCCAGGGATGGTTTTAGTTTCTTCCCCTGAGGAGCCTTGGACCATTTGTGGGTTGGGCACGTGACTTTGGGGACCACCAGGCAGTCCTGGATGGAGGCCGAGCCTGCCCTCTCGGGGCCTCACCTGGGGGGTGCCCAGAGATGGGGGGCCTTTCCTGGGGGTGCCCAGAGATGGGGAGCCTTGCCTGGGGGTGCCCAGAGATGGGGGGCTTTGCCTGGGGGGTGCCCAGAGATGGGGGCACCTCGGCCCAAGCCTAGGGCAGTAGAAGGGGCCACCTCCCTGGGCCCCTGCGTCGTTCCAAGGGCTTCCTTCTCTCACATCTGCCTGTTTGGACCTTCCAGGACCCAGAGCTCCTGCTTCAGCCCTCTGGGGACCAGCAGAACCTGGCCAAGCCTTCCCCCTGCCCGCACTGGCCTGGCCTTCTAGAGAGCCAGCAAGCAATCACCAGCTGTTTGAGAGATGCCTGCTGGGTGCCGGGTCATGAAGGTGGGAAAGCTGGTCCCTCCCACTTCCACTGGGCTCCGCACAGCAGGGCAGGGAGAGAACTTCAAACACCTCCATCCCCTTGAAGTGAAACCAGCAGACAGTGCTGTGGAGGGACTTGCCACCCCCTTCCCCCCCCTTTGTGGGGGGAGGGGACCCATCTCCACCCTCTGGGGCCAGCTGGGCCATGCCAGCTTCTTACCTCCCTCCCAGAGGCCTGTGGCTGGGGGCAGTGCGGCCTGGTCTGGCCCGGCTCCGGGAGAGGCGCTCAGGGGCTTCTCCCCTAGGCAGGGCCAAGACAAGGAAGGAACAGGCTCCAGCTCCCATCAGGAACTCTGTTGCCTGGAAAGCATCTTCCATCCACTGCTGCCCAACTCCCTGTGCTGCCTGGCTCAAAGACATGGTACACCGGAGGCTGCTGGGGACAGTGTGGCTCCCCCGTTCCCGCACCTTGGTAACTCCACCCTTCCTGGACAGGGAAAAACCATGTTTCCCAGCCATCAGCGCAAGGCAACTCACGCCAGCCTGCTCTGATGCCCGTGACCCAAGAGCCGCAGTCAGAAGATGCGCTCCGGCCAGCAAAGTCTGGAGCAGATGAAACCAGCTGAATCTGGGCTATTGCTGCTTCCCTTTCTAAATGCTCACCAACCATCCCTTTAATAGTATGATACACACACACACACACACACACACACACACACACACCCTTATTGAAACCAGAATTCTCTCTACAAAGTCATCAAGTGACCTTCCAGCCTCTTCCTGAAGATTTCCAAGGAGGGGAAATCTCCCATCACCCCTCTAGGCAGCCCCGTCCTCCTTTGGGATGGCTCTCAGTGAAGAACTTTCCTCCAATATCCAACCTAAACTGGCCATTTCCCAACTCCCTCCTGCCCCTGCCCGCCATGGCTCCTGGTTCTGTCACAAGAGAAGGCAGAAGGAATGCAAAGCCAGCATTGGCACAACTGGGGGGGGTGATGTCATTTTGCACCTGTAAAGCCCTCCCTCCCCACCCCACCCCTTCCCCTGCCTGCCCCTGGGGAGGGGGGGCTGTGGGTGGAAACAGTCATCTTCAGCCTGCCTCTGGCTCTGTAGGAGCTCTCCCTGCCTGGAGCCCCCCAGTGGGCAAAGCTGATGTTGGGGACGTCCTCCTGGGTAGAGGCTGCTCTCTGGAAGACGAGATGGGAGTCCAGGCGGGCTTGTCTTCTCTAACACTCCCTCGGGGAACAATGAAAGGTCTTGGGAGTCCGTGAGGCTTATTTCCTCCCCCCCACCACTGGGGAGCCCTGAGGATGAAGAGTCAGCAGCTTCCCCAGGGAGCCTATTGCCCCTTCAGTGGGGCCGTGCCTACGGGCAGTTGGTTACGTACTGCCCTGTGACTAGGGCTTTGTGAAACAGCAAATCAGGAGCTGAGAAGGGATGGGGCACGAGAGCGAATTCTGATTGGTCAAATCCGCATCCATCACTCTGCCTAGATGATGAGAGGCAGCGCTGGGGGTCACCCACTTTGGGAGCTGCTCCAGCATTCAAAAACAAAAGCCACCTCTCATCTCCTATTTTAGAATCCATTGTATGTGTTGGTTCTAAAACAGAAGGCAGTACGGCTAGACAGTTGGGATCAAGTGACTTGTCCAGGGTCACACAGCTAGAAAGTATCTGAGAAGCTCCTGGCTCTCTGTCCCCTGAGCCCCCAGCACTGTTCAATGGCTTCTTTTCCTTTGTGAACATATGTACGTCTCTATTTATAGCCATCTTTTATTTCGGCGTCGCGGGCTGTGCCGGGGCAGCCTTTGTATGCATCAAACCTTCGTTCATGACGAAGACTTTGAAAGAAGCAAAGGCAAATAGTTCCACAAAGCAGCCAGAGCATTACTGCATTGGACCATAGGAGGACTATTTCCTACCCAGAGTCCTTTGCTTCGGCAGAGCTTTTCTCTTCTGGGCCCTCCTAGCAATGGAGCTGCCCGTCGGCTCAGCCTGGTGGCTAGCAGCACCCCCTGGTGGCGGATGTTCCCAACACCCAAGGCCACACCAGAGGCTGGGCCCAAGGTGTGCAGGCAGGGCTGGCTGGTCTTTGGATGCTAAATGCAGCTCCTCTGCATAGAGAAGGGAAATGGGGGGGGGGGGCGAAGGAAAGGAGGAGGAGAGGCTACAAGGCTTGCCGGGCGTCGTGAGCCTCCGTCACTGGCACTGCCCGAGCCCAGGCGCCTTCCTCCTCTTCCTGGTTTTCAGTCACTTTGGCATCAGACACCCGCCATGGGCAAACTCCTCTGACTCCCCCGCTCTGCCCCGCCCAGCAGCTTCGCCCTTCTCTCCTCAGCTCCTCTCTCTGGTGCAACCAAACCCATTTCTCTGGTGGGAAGGTGAGCCATGAAGCAGGCCCGGCAAGGGCTCTCCTCTCTCCTCTCTCCTCGCCCGTGCCTGGAAGGGAGAGACAGCAGACGTCCACTTAGAGTAGGAAAAGGGCTAACCTAAGCCTTCTTATATTGCGAGTGTTGGGCAAAATTTGAACTCAGGTCTTCAGACTCCCATGGGCCAGACTGAACCCTGCAGCCCAGAGTCTAACGTGTATGTACCTAACAAGAACTGCTTTCACCCCCTCTTCATTAGGGCTTGCTGGGCCCCACTGGAAGCCCTCAAGTGACAGGGAACTCACTACCTCCCAAAGCACCCTGGGCCGGGGCTGACCCTTCTGGTGCAGACTTTTCCTTGCAGCAGAGCCAGGATCCCCCTGCAGTGACCTGCCCCAGGGCCGGCAGCTGGGGCTCTTCTGCCAGGCTCCTTCCTCCCTGGCACTTGGGCACTGGAGACAACCCCTGCGGACCTCGGGACACCCTCTGGGTCCTGCCCAGCCAGCTGGGAGCCCTGGGGAGCCCCCCTCCCACCCCCAGGCCAGCGGCCCAAGGCTGGCCCTGCCCGTGCCTAGAGGGCCAGGAGCGCCCCGTGGGGCAGTGGGAGGGGGGACTGGCCTCTTCTGGGGAGGCCCCAGGCAGCCCCCATTCCAGGGCGAGGCCAGGCGCTGGGAGCCTGGTGCTGTGTGAGGGACCCGGGAAGTCCCTCCACCACGGGCCTGGCCTCCAGGCTCCTCCCCTGGTGCCCGAGAGGCGGCCTTTCTGCCCCCTCCCAGGACCACAACTGTGGCTCGTCCACTTCCCGGGCCCATAATTCATTCCTGCGGTGGCCTGAGAGCCAGGAGCCTTGGGTTCGAATCCTGTAGAAGCTCCAAGTCAGTGTGCTCCCCTTTCTAGGCCTCAGTTTCCCCATTTGTCAAACACGGAGCTTGGGCGCTGCTGCCGGGAAGGTCCCTCTGGGCCAGTTCCCCAGTGGGTGGGGTGAAAGGCCAGGCCGGGGTCCCGCCCAGCCCCCACCAGCCCCGAGGCCTGGGGGGGGGGGGCGCCTAGGCTCGGCCCACGCCCCGCCCCGCTGCGGGCGCGCACACAAAGGGCCCCGTTTTTCCAGGCGGAGCCCGGGCGGAGTCATGGAGGGCCGGGCGGGGCCGAGCAAGTGCCGGCCTGCCCGGGCACCGCCCCCTCGCGGAGCCCCCCCAGGCGGGCCTGCGGGGTAGGGGCTGACGCCCAGGCTCCAGTGGCGGGGCCTCAACCTGCCGGCTCGGCCGGGCGCGAGGCTTTATGAAGGGAGTCCGGCGCGCCAGCCTGCGTGCGAGCCCACGGATTCCGGCGCCCGATGCGAGATGCCCGATGCTGGGACCCGCGGCAGCTCCCGTTCCCCCCCCCCCCCCCCCAGCAGAGAGGCTCGGGCCGCCCTGGAGCTGGGTGGGGGGCGCCCACGGCTGCTTTTGCGCCTTCCTGGCTTCCTTTCTCGAGCCTCATTTTTCCCGCCTGTAAAATGGAGACAATACTTGTCAGTTCATAAGTCAGTCAACAAACATTCGTGGAATAATTTACCGCGGGCTCCTCTCTAGGTATAAAAGAGCAAACTCCGGTCCGGCCCTGAAAGGCCCGTGGCCTCTGGCAGGGGCCAGCATGCTGTGCCAGCCCGCGGGAGAGAGGACAAAGCAGGGGCAATCTCGTAGGATTCAGGGGGGTTGGGAAGCCCCAGCGCCCTCGGCTGGGAAGAAAGGAGCCAGAGAAGGCAGGGGACTGAAATGAGGAGGGAGGGCATCCCAGGCAGGGGGCCCCGCCAAAGAAAAGGCCCGAGGCAGGAAATGAAGACTTGTTCAAGAATCAGTCCCAGGATGGCTGGCACAAGAAGCCTGGCAAGGCAGGGAGGGGCACCTTGAGGGGCTTTAAAAGCCAAACAGAAGAATTGGGGGGCCGCGAAGAGCGACTGGACTCCGACCGGCCACCCTTAGAGACCTGCCGGGCTCTGTCCGGCTCCCCGAGGGAGAGGCTGGCTGTGCGTGCGGAAGATGCGCTTTGCTGCCCAGCAAGCTGCACTGGCCCTTCCCCGGGAGCTGCCTCAGGTGCTCCGGCACTTTGGCGAGCCCATGAAGTGTCCGAGGACGGGAGCTGTTGGGGGGCCTCCTCGCTCCCTCCAGGCTCCGTCCTCAGGAACCCTGTGAGGCCCCACGGCTGGGAGGCCGGCCTCGGCCTCGGAGAGCAGGACAGCCAGCCGCGCTTCTCCCTTGAAATCTTTTCAGCCGGGTAGGATCTGCGGGCCCTTTAGCCCTCTCCTTCCCTCTTCTCCCTCCCTGCCTCTGTCTCTCTCAGTCTGTCTCTGTCTCTCTCTCTCTCTGTCTCTCTCTCTGTCTCTCTCTGCCTCTCTCTGTCTCTCTCTCTCTGTCTTTCTCTCTCTCTCTCTCTCTCTCTCTCTCTCTCTCTCTCTCTCTCTGTCTCTCTCTCTCTGTCTTTCTCTCTCTCTCTCTCTCTCTCTCTCTCTCTCTCTCTCTCTCTCTCTCTCTCTCTCTCTCTCTCTCTGTCTCTCTCTGTCTCTCTCTGTCTCTCTGTCTCTGACTCTCTCAGCCCAACCTATCAAGACCAGGAAGGGGCTCTCCTATTAACAAGTATTACTATAATGGTTTGCAGAGTCCCCCTCCAGGGTAAGTGACTTGTCCAAGGTCACATAGGCAGAAGTCAGCCAAGCGGGGTCCAGGATCTGAGACTCCTGACCCCCAGCCCAGTGCCCTTCTCCCCACACTAGTCCCTGCCTTCAGTAGACAGAGACAAGACATGCCTCCCTTAGCTATTTGGGGATCCAAAGAGGTCCAGTTCACAATGGGTGCTGCTGGCCGCCTGCGCGGAATGGCAGGGACCGCAGGAGGGCCGCCCGGAGACGCTCTCTGGGGTTCATCTGGCGGCGGTTCCGGTGTGGCCTCACCGCCTGGTCGGTGCTTTGCTTGGCCCAGTCAGAGGCTCCTTTAGAGTGCGCAGCTGAGCGGCACAATGCATCTTGTGTCTGGGCAAGGCGGCCCGTCCTTCCTGCGAGCCTCCCCAACAATGCAGCCTCGTCACCTGTATCAATGAGCCTCTTCAGTTTTGTAGAGATGAGAAAATCGCCCCCTGGCTCGGGAGCCGGGTTGTTCCTCTTGTTAACAGTGCTGGCCGCCACTCTTCCCTGGGCCTCACCAACCTCCTCCCTTGGGAAGCAGCCAGGCCTGCAGCCCACTCAGCTGCTGGTGCCTCCAGCCAGGAGCTCCTCCTTGTGTCCTTTGGCTGTTGCCCAGCTTCTTTCTTCGGTACCATTTCCAGATCGGAGGCTCATAGGATCATTGCAGAGATGTGAAGGATTTTAGAGGCCACTGAGGCCTGCCCTCTTGATTTACAGATGAGGAAACTGAGGCAGGGCCAAGTCAAGTGAGTTGTCTTGTGTCCAACAGCTCGTAAAAACCTGTGTTGAACCCTTCTCGCCTGATCCAATTTACTCTTCATACAACTTTTCTGTTGCTAAAGTCCAGCCAGGATGGCTTCATTGTCCTTGATGGTCAAGTCGAGTGCATGACTATTTATGGTGCTTACAAGGTGCCTAGCACTGTGCTAGGACAGGGAGATAACATGCCAACAGCTACATGCAAACCAGAGATGTCCAGGGGAAGTCGGAAGGCACCAAGGCCAAGGAGGACTCTTGCAGAAAGCAAGATCTTAGCTGAGACCCGGAGGAAGCCAAGGAAGCCTGAGCATGCAGGGGAAGAGGCCGCCATTACAATTTGGAGAGATCTTTTCCCCCCTCCTGTTCCTTTTCTCCATCCAACTTCATCCTTAGCACCCCCACGATGACTTTGCCCTGTGACGTCTCTTGCCAGGTTTCTGGAAACTCTCCCTGCCTTCTGCTGCTTCTCTCTGCCATGAGGCAAGAGAGCCCATCATTTCCACCTTCTCCTTCACAAACTTCTCGAGCTGAGTCCCCGGGCTACGTTGGTGCGGCTGCCTTGTTGCTCTGCCTGGCAA